>NW_009195863.1:0-70041 GCF_000690835.1 Fulmarus glacialis | reverse complement strand
GCTTGCTGCCGGCTACTCGTTCCCCGAGGGGTCGCGGCCCCTCGGGGCTGTTTCGTCGCTGTATTTTTCCCTATTTTCCACTAGGTGGAGCTGCAACAATATTTTTCCCGTCTTTATGCTAAGGAGGAAATAGTTATTAACCTATTTGAAAGGCAATGTTCGTCTTAACAATTCAAATGTATTCCTGTTAATTTGTATTTGATAAAGGTTCAGAAATCTTTTGTTGTATGTCTAGTTAGCCTGCATGTTACATTTAGAGCATTTGCAAATTTTCTGTTTGATTGTGAGCCTTACTGTGAATTTTTATGTGGCTGTATACCTGCGCTTGTTTGTTTATGTGTGTGCCTGTGTGTGTATTTCTGCGTTTGTAGGCAGGAAGAAAAGGCTATGTCTTCACAGTTGTTATGAATGAAGTGGTAAAGCACAGAGCGTTGCCTAGTATGTACACAATGCCAATACATTATTCAGAGACAGGTGGAAATTAAGGATTTGATTGTCTTCTAAAGCTGTAAAGCTTAGTGGGTTCAGTGTTCAGTACCCAAAACTGAGAGACCGGACAGCGCTTAGCTTTCAGAAGGCTCCTCTTCTGTTTGTTTTCCTCTTGGTCAGCTCATTGAAGTGGGAGCTCAACACCCTTGTACCAGTCTTTAGCATCTAGTTGTCACGTCCTCTTTTTAAAGGATCAAGACCCCCAATGGTGGCCACTAAACACTGAAAAATAGAGGAAAAAAAAATTAAAAGTCAGGTGTGGCAGATGTACAAGTGTGCTTGTCCTTAGGGTTCACTGTCTGCAGATTCAGGGCTACAGTTATTTGAATGGAAGTGCCCGTGTTTTGTTACTCTGATTCACAACCATGGATGTCCTTTTAGACCTTGGCTGTTTGTGGAGGGCAGGATACTTGAACTGGCCAAGCATGTCCTTTGCTTCCCCTATTAGCAAAGCTGTGGCAAAGTCTTCGTTCAGATGCAAGATCTCTTGGCACTATCTAAACCTTTGCTACCTCTGGTTTGCTTGGCTGCAATGAGCCCCTAAAGGTGTCTCAAAGTTCAGCAAGTAGTAACATACCTGGTTAGTGGGAGCAGCGTTGATATCTGTTCCCCAGAGATTGCACTGGCTTCCCGTTTGTTTCTTGATTAAATGTGAGATGTGCTTCTGACTAATAAAGTCTTCTGTAGTTTAGACCCTGTGAAAATCAGATTATTCCTCTTTTATGCTGGATCCAGCATGAGACTGGTAATCTGACATTCCCAAAAGAGTCTGGGTGATTTTTGACACATAATTGGAAAAAGGATTTAAATCCTGTGACCTGTTTTAAGAATTCTAGTCAGGTATCAAAGGTTCTTCTATACCGGGGATTGCCTCTTCTTTGCTCTTTAGCATCAAGAACCAAGGAGTTGATGAACCAGCAGCACCTTTTAGGTAATACTAATGGGTGTGATACTAGTGTGCATGTGTGCTGAAGGGGTATTGGCAAGTGTCTCCAGCCTGCAATACAGCACGGTGTTGGTCTGAGGTAGGTAAAGACCGATATTCATTGCACAAGCCAAAGTTTTTGGCTACCTTAGGCTTTGTTATGTCTTAAGAATGCAGAGAGGTGTGGAGTGAGACTGTGGAAAAATGATGTTTGGCTGATGAAGTGGCTGTCACCTTTTTGCACAGGTGGATTTTATGATGGAGTAAATACACTTCTTAATGAGATATCTTCCTGCCTACTTGTGATTGGTAAAACTTGTGAGATTATTTGGAAATACTTGTCTAATGTACATCCATCTGATGGACGTGCCAAATTGTGCCCCACCCGCAACATTGCTCAGCATTGCTAGAGCATGCAAGAGATTCTTTGTAAGTCCTTGTCTGAGTGGCAAGCCTTGAACATTTATTTCTTAATTAATAGGTCAGAATATAAATACACCTGAGCACCTTTGGTCTAGAAATCCTACAGTGTTATGTTTCTACTTAGGCATTTTTCTTCTGAAGTGTTACTGTGACTGCATCTCTCCATGCATGACAACAACAATTGGAATTTAACACCAATTTTTGTGCTGACCAGCTCTAAGAATGCAGAATGATCCTTTTCAACCTCCATGTTTCTTTCTAGACTTTTTTTAAAACTTCAGGCAAAGTTGCTAAACTGCTGTAGGTCAGACTAAAGTAGGAAGCACAGAAGGACTTCTGAAATGACATTTTATCAACAGAAGAGTGCCTGTCTTTGTCCTTTTCTTCTTTTCCTTTAAACTGTCCTGTAAGCTTAAGAAAAGGAAAGAGGGTTTTAGAGCCTTTTGCCTGCAGGATAATGGCTGAAAGAACTGCAGAAAATGGGAGAAAAATTTCGGAAAAGCTACCTGAGCCCCCACAAAAATGATCGGTCACAAAGAAATCTGTGAAACTGAGACTCTCATGGTGTGACTAAGTAAATTACTAACAAGACTAGGGTAGGCCATATGAGTGGTTTCAGATGTGACTGTCACTGGTACTGCGCACTCATTCCACAATGCACGTTGATTTTGAATATTAATTTTAGATAAAGAAGTAGGTATGTTCTGTATGCAAACATAATAAAAGGTGAAAAGTTATCCATGACGTATACCTCATCGTGAGGCAATATAGTAGGAATGACAAGACATTCCTACTGTGTGTAATGATGGTGAACACAGTAGGAAGAGATTAGCTGTAACATAACTTTTTTATTCTTTCTTTCTTTCTTCTTTTCTTTCTTTCTTTCTTTCTTTTTCTCTTTCTCTCTTTCTCTCTTTTTTTTTTTTTTTTTCTTCAGGCTGCCATTTGTGCTACAGAGCCTTTGGAATAGCATCTGTCCAAATAATCATTGTTATAAGGTTTGCATTACATGATGTAATTAAAATTGAACAATCTTGCAGGGTGTCTTTCTTAAGACATAAGCCTAAGAGTAGTAACCCCTTGTGAGGGTGGGAAGCCGCTGTTCCACCAGGAACATATGCTGGTCAGCAGCAGGAGGCTCCACGCAGCAGTCGACCATCATTATAGCTGTGCATTATAGCTGTGCTTCTGGAATGGATTGGGGAAATCTCCTGCCAGGAAAAAGGTGCGTCTGGGGAAGAGTAAGCTACATATTATTTCACTTTAGGTCCTGTAAAAGCTAACTCGCTACTCTTTGAAGACTAGTAACTGTATTTATGTAAGTGGTGTAATACAGGGAGACCTGTAGGCAATTAGCCTACATTCGTTGAATAATCAAAGCTGTTGCAGGGTTGTGAACTAGTAAAAACATTTGTGAGGAAAGCAAGTATCTAAACTTTTTAGAGCCATTTAATCTAATTTTGACTGCATGTGGTAACCTAACTCGACAAATGGACACTGCTGCTGCAGCAGTTATGGTTGTAAAGGCCACTGTAATGGCCAAAAAAAGAGAGATTCTTCGTTCTGTACTGTTTATTCAAGTTCAGTAATCAAACCAGAGGTTTTTAATGGGAATATCAGTTTGGAAAGTCATGTCAAGTCATTTCTGACATTTCAGGTCAGAAGCACTGCTAGGAGCATCTTTCAAATGTTTGGTCTTTCAGAGAATTCTCAACATGTATTAGCTGGTGTGGGTGGAATATACCAGAGGATAATACATTCTGGTATCTCTGAGGCCATCACAATTCATGATAGCTGAGATGCAGAGCTCTTCCATAATTATCTGTACTTACAGAAGAGTCTGTTGATGCAAGAAATACATTGTGAGCCAAATATACAGGGTGATGCGAAGTTGAAACAGTGGTATTTTCACACATTGCTTTCCCAGCTATGAGCAGCCCTCTCAGTGCAAGGTGTTATTCTACCTACTGTGATTACTCACTGCATCCATAGGGTGAGTAAAAATACATCCTACATTTTTGGTAACAAAAGAAACAGTAAGCTTCTTAATACATGTGCATGTATGCAGCCATATTGTCTATTGAAAAATAGCCAAAAGATAACCTAGAAGCGAAATACATATGTATTTCATTTCTCTTCTGCTTGACAGAGTGTGAGGCTATTGTGATAAATTAAGTTCCACCCATGGTATAAAACTGGGGCAGGTAAGAAGAGGTTCAGGCCAAATATGCTGGCATAGTTTAACATAGTGTCAATCTAGAAGGGAAGCTGTTGATCCTCTGATCATTGCTAGAATATAGTGTAATGGTTCCTTTGACACCTTTGTCTTTTATTTCATCAGTATGTAGTACATGACATTTTGTACTTGTGAAAGGTGCTGAACTGACAGGCCTTGAGACTGAAGTCTTCTCTTTGTACACATATCAGACGATACATAGACAAACACAGCATCCCCTCTCTGCCTCTTTCTCTGTCTTTCCTACACTTCAACTGATTTCTCACTGCAGCTTTCTCATATGACCACCATTTGAAGTGAAAAGATAGTCCGATCTCTATTCAACAGTTACTGTTTGCTGTTAATGTTACCAGGAAGGTTGCTTGTCCTGTGGGGTTTTTTGTGATACAGAAATGTGTTTCATGAATTTAAGTAATTCCAGATCATTTCATGTGGGTCACAAACCAGCCATTAGGCTGTAATATCTTTAGGTTACCAGTGACCTGAACCAGACTTGATCTGGTAACCTGTAGCAGAGGTGAAATGCTCCGTATCGTATTTCCATTCCTGTTAGTATATGAATTTGTTCAGTATAAGGTTAATCATGCATACAAAGAATTTTTTTTCTCTGAAGTGCACAGTAGATCTGTGGTTTTGTCCTTTCTGTCTGTTTGGAGCAGACAAAGGGAATTATGAATGGGTAAAGTAGAAATTATAGTGTTAACAGTACCAGTGAATGCATAGTAAAATTATTGTGTTTCATAATATTAGTGAAACTTGTTTTTTTATTCACATAGCACAAAATTCCCATTGGGAATATTGGATCCACCATGCAGATCAGAGAGAACAATTTTGCCCGTAGTATGGACTTCTAATGGTTTTACCATTCTTGCACTTGGAGGCGAGAGGGGTGTGGGGGAAGGAGTTATTGTCTCCTCTCAGTTTTGAATAATGTGACCACTTAGAGAAAAAGAAAATATGAAACAATCCACATTCAGGACCAACAGCTTGCAAAATTTAACTTCAAAATGTATAGTTAGTTTCTCTGGTTGGCACCTTCCCAAAGTATTCAAGAGTTATTTTATGTTTGTCTATCATCTACTTAAAAATAACATAGTGTAAGTACTTTAAAAAAAAAAGTTGTCATCCTCAAATTAAAAAAAAACCATAATAAATCTATAGCTTTCAGGCTATTTGCACTGAGCAGCAGAATAACTTGGGGTGGGGTGATGGTGGTGCAGGGGCAAAGTTCAAAATTACTGGAAAGGGAGTTTCTGAACAAAATTTTAGGCAAGGTTTCTACTTTTTATACGATAATTAGTAAAATATAAACCCAATATATAATTGAATTTATAAGCTGCAGTAATACATAGCTTCATATGCTTTTTTTTTCACAGCACTTTGAATCTTTTTATCTTCTCAAGGTGTTTCTTGGTGTGCAGAAATAATTATATTTTCTGCTCTTCTTAAAAGCTTAAAAGGTTTGCTATGTAATGAAGTCTTTAGTTATCTTTTACCAGATGTTGCAAATTATTCTATTTTTTCCAAAGAGTATGTTAAGAGGATACCCCTGTTGTATAATTTGTTAATAGTCTGGTAGATTATAGAACAAAATCAGTAATATAAAGGAAAAAAGTATACCTGTTTGTTTGGAGGAGACAAAAGAGTAGTTTTTTTAAAATAATCTCTCTCTTTACAACAACATAGGATGAGGTTAATATTTTTAGTAGTAGCATCATATTCCTATTCCACTTACTCATACAAGGTATCATATGAACATAGACTTAAATTATTTTTGTCAGGACTGGGTTTGCATTAAGGATCTGTTTAGTGATTAAGGGCAAAACCTGCCCCCTATCATTTTTCACACTTGCATTTACTCATACTTTCAGACTTGTCTCAGCTAGATCAACTAAATTTTCCCTGAAAGATTGAGAACATATCCGGCCTCACTCAGTCACAGTCCAGAAGGAATTCAGTTATTTCAAGAAGTCTCATTACACAAGATCCTCCTATTGCCTCTTGTTATTTATCTTTCAGTACTATCACCTTTTACTAGCCTTTCTTCTTTCTTAATTCAAATTAATAAAGTCCTGCAGTGAATGATTCTTCAGTTCCTTTGAAATTTCTTTTGAAAGAGTGAGAAGTCCTCAAAAATCACAATACTCATAAAATGGTTGAGGGGGGAAAAAACCTTTATTCTTTCCTCTAGACTTCAGTGACACTATGAAGTTTCACATAATTTGCAGACTGCATCTCATAAAATACTGGCAAAATTTATTCAATTCAAATTAAATAGATGTAGCACAGAGTAATCTTTCTCTATTAAATATGTCACTTTTTGCAATTGTTTCTTAATATCCCTCACAGCTTCCATCTAAGATTAGCACTTTCTTTGCTGCCACAGTTTCACTAACCTACTGAATTATTCACTGAAGCATAACCTTCAGATATCAGGTTAGAAAGACCTTGATTATGGCAGGAAGTGAACTGTATAAACCATTTTTCTTTAAAAGAAAATTTCTTAGTATAGAAAAGCCTGAAATGAGATAAGTATTAAATGTGTGTAAAAATTAAGTTCATAATTGATAGGAATTTAGTCAACTGTGACATTCCTGTATCTTGTTTATAATAATGTACAATAACATTCTAGATACCATTTAATAGTGTAAAACATGTGCATTTTCACGGTGCTTATTTAAGCTTAAACTACAAGCCAGGATATCCATAGAATCATAGAACAGTTTGGGTTGGAAGGGACCTTAAAGATCATCTAGTTCCAACCCCTGCTGCCATAGTCAAGGACACCTTCCACTAGATCAGGTTGCTCAAAGCCCCATTGAACCTGGCCTTGATCACTTCCAGGGATGGGGCATCTAAAACTTCTCTGGGCAACCTGTTCCAGTGCCTCACCACCTTCATAGTGAAAAATTTCTTCCTTATATCTAATCTAAATCTACCCTCTTTCAGTTTAAAGCCATTACCCCTTGTCCTATCACTACATGCCCTTGTAAAAAAGTCCCTCTCCAGCTTTCTTGGAGGCCTCCTTCAGGTACTGGAAGGCTGCTATAAGGTCTCCCCAGAACCTTCTCTTCTCCAGGCTGAACAACCCCAGCTCTCTCAGCCTGTCTTCATAGCAGAGGTGCTCCAGCCTTCTGATCATCTTTGTGGCTCTCCTCTGGACCCACTCCAACAGGTCTATGTCCTTCTTATGTTGGGTCTCAGAGCTGAACGCAGTACTCCAGGTGGGGTCTCACCAGAGCAGAGTAGAGGGGGAGAATCACCTCTTTTGACCTGCTGGCCACACTTCTTTTGATGCAGCCCAGGATACGGTTTGCTTTCTGGGCTGCAAGCCATGCTGAGCTTCTCATCAACCAACACCCTCAAGTCCTTCTCCTCAGGGCTGCCCTCAATCCATTCTCTGCCCAGCCTGTATTTGTGCTTGGGATTGCCTCAACCCACGTGCAGGACCTGGCACTTGGGCTTGTTGTACTTCATGAGGTTCACATGGGCTTACCTCTCAAGCCTGTTAAGGTCCCTCTGGATGGCATCCCTACCCTCCAGCGTGTCTCAGCTGTAAAATAGAGCTGTGGAATCTCTCGCAAGGATTTAACATAGTGGACAAAGAATATTTACATCCAATTCCTGATTTTGTCTCATTTGCTGAAAATTACTTTTAAGGGGCTCTCAGCTCTGGAAACCATGGTGGGATTGGAAGACTTCTCTACAGCAAACCGCTGTTATTGACCATTGCTTTGTGCCAATCCACTGTTGAAAGGTCATTTGAACACCTACCAAGGAGACAAAAGCTTCAGGAACGCTTCCTTTGCAAGTGTTGAAATACAAACTCGCCACTCGCCTGTCTGCTTCTCATGACCTGTCCAGTGACACCCAGGAGCTGAAATGTAATTGTGAAGTTTAACAGGCTTAAACACTCTTGCTTTTAGAGGTATTACGATAGCAAAATGTCAAGGCAAACAACATTCTACAAATTATTCTGCTAGTCATGCGTACAAATTTTCATAATGACTTGACCTAGAATAGGAACAAAATGTGTTTTCCTAACGTGGGTGATAACTGCATAATTATGCAACTGATTCTGCTAATATTATCAGCCTTATGTTACTTTCCCAGATGTCACAGAAATGGCACAGAAGGAGAAAACAGGTGGTAACATTGTGGGATATTGCATACTCGTACAGTTCATAACAGAATTTTCTATGTAGATTTGTTGACCATAGTTTGAAGAACTATAATATAAAACATGCTGCACAAGGATTTAACATTTCAGGTTTAGCAGGGGGTTCAGCAAATTTTCTGCTGTGCAACGAAATGTTCAGTTCTTAAGACATGTTTAAACCTCTTACTTCCTCTTCTCTGTCTGTCTTTCTCCAAGTGATGTTTGTGGTTTGCAGGGCTTTATGAACATGTAAGGGTGTCACTTATGGAGAGCTAAATTTGCATTAAATGATGATGTGAATTCACAAGTCAGATATCATTTTAAAAGAAATACAAGTAATGTAAAGGAAACTTGGTTTAATGAATTTTTTAAAAAGATGTATCTATATTGCTCTTCAGGTGTTCTTAGACAACAAGAAGCATTTGAAAGCAGTGTGGGACGTCATAAAAATTGAGTTCATGTTGCGGGTGTATAGGTGATTTTTTTCCTTGTTATGTGTACATACATCATAAGGATACATGCAGGCATGTATCCTTGTATACATTTATTTGGTAATTCAACTCTCTATTTATTCAGTGTTTATTAAAGAAGTATGCTTTTGACAAAAAGGTTTGCAGCTGTGGCATTTGAATTGCAGACCAAAAATACATGTGAAAGAATTAAACTTCCTATATGGGAAAGAGGCTAAAATGTGTACTTAGGGAAATTGATCATTTTGTACTTAGAAATATATGTTGGAAGTCACTGTGGGCATGACTCAGTGTACACTGTTCATTTCAGTCTAACTGTATACACTGAAGCTATCTGGGAATTGCATCTAGAGTGTTCACAATTCTTTAGTTCCTGCATTTCTGCCTTTTGGTAATGTTTGCTAGAAATCTTGTCAGGCTTAAAATAATCAGAAGCAAACTACAATATCAGCACTGAAAATGGAAGTTGTGAAAGACAGAAAAGATTGTGGTAGCGGTTCTTCCAATAAAATAGACAAAATGAACATCTCATTATGTGCCTGGAGATTGTATGATAATGTGAAATCCTGATTAAAAGGAATGCTATTAAACTGATTTTTTTTCCCAATGAATTGATCTGCCATCAGGCTAGAAGAAAGGTTGTGTAATCTGAGGCAAGCGACTTTTATTTGATTTTTACCTTCCCTATTTCGTGGGAATGTTTTGAAGAAGAAGCTCTTTGTTAACATGGCAAAAATTTACCTTTAATGGAGTGATAGGAGAACTCAAAATATGGCAAGGAACTTAAATATTCTTGATTGGTTGTTTCTGAAATGGCTTTTTAAAAAAATTTCTGATTCTACATATGTACTTTTACAGAATTCTTTAGAGTTGGAATCATAGAAAAAAAAAACCTGGTGAAAAATGGAAAAGTACCAGATCAAAACTTGCTTTTCATGTTACGACTTTGGGTAATTGATGGACAAGCGTGGACTTCGAATGTTACACTTTCTTCAGATTTGTAGACATTTGGAAGGTTAATAGCAGACATATGTTGCAGTGGTTTCCAATAGCAACCCCTGTGATTCAGGTTGGGTTCAAACAGCCATTCAACCCCACTTGTCCCCACTCACTAATTCCAAAAGCTAGCCATGCAGATTGTTTTGGGGGATGACATTTTACATGTGTGTCTAGCAGTCTCTTCTGTATGTATTTATCTAAACATTTGTATTTCTTCCATCACCACATTACGCAAGTGTGAATGAATCTTGGCTGACAACATAGCTGTGAGGAATGGAGAGGGGGTATTATCTTCCCCATTTAACAGAGAGAGAACTAAGATTTTAAGACTTACTGAAAGTTTCAAAGAAAATAGGTATCGCTGCTGGATATTGTTGCTGTAGTGTCTGAGCCTTTATCAGCTTTTCTCTTTTTTCTTGTGTCTGTGCAGAAACATACCTGAGTCCTCTGTGCTAGCGGCTCTGTTGGGTTGATACCAGGGACAATATGTTGGCTCTTGGAAATGGCTTTGGGATTCCTAGCTTTATCATAACAGTTTTTTGCATAGTGTAATTTAGATTTTTAGGCATATATGTGTGTGTCTGTATGTAGATATTTGTTATTCTTGCAATCATTAAATATTCATTGTCATCAGGTATGCATATACAAGCATTTTTGTGATAAATTGCCTGTACTATTTGATGATAGTCAAACTACTTGGGGATCTACTTGTAGTTACACTGTGGAAACTGTTCCAACAAATGTCTGGGGTTTTCCTCCTTAAACAGCTAACAGATACATCCTCTAGTCACAATGGGATTGGGAAGAAGCTTGTGAAGCCATGCCCCAAAGTAGGTGAACTGCACCTAAAGAGATCTAAACCTCTCTCTAGAGAGATCTATTATGCAGATAACATAAAATGGAAATGCTCTTTCAGGAACTGATAAGCAGCTTGGAGAAAAAATAAACCTCTGAACCATTCTTTGAGTGCACCCTTAGCAGTCCACTCTTGGACTTAGTATCTATAGCTATGCCTTTCCCTCATGCCTACGCTGCTTCTCCAAAGCTTGACTCTGTTGCTATGTTGTGCAGTCGAGGGGAAGAAAAAAATGTGAGATTGCATGCAACTCTGTTGATGGCAGTTTTCAAATCTTCTATCATGTTTTGTAAGGGACAATGCACAGTCATTGCTAGACTATTTGAAACAGGTAGTGTGGTTCTGATTGAGGTATTTATCCAGCACACTTTCGTACATTTCCTTTTGATGTCTTATACTTTCTGAGGCATATTCCTGAAAGAGCATGCTTAAGTCTGTTGGACAATCACATGCAAAAGTGATTCTTAGAAGTAATGAGAAGTATAGAAAAATAGTTATAAATACAACTTGCTATTGCATGGCAAGGTTGTCTCTCCTTGGTCCCCTGAGGTCTGCTCAGCATAGGGAGGATAAAATAGCTGAACAGAGATATAGTCTAGCTACGCTCTTAAGAGTCCAGTGGGTACCTGTTCTGGCAAAGGGACTTCTGGTAAGCATCTCTCCATTGGGAACTTGTTCGGGACCAGTTTAGTAGTAGATTACAAGTATGGTGGGGTTTTTGTTCAAATAGGTGTGGATGTTTCTAATGTAAACCGATGCATTATTGCTCTGAACACACCTTGAGAGGGTCAATAAGGAGTTTTGCCTGCAGCAGGCTTGACTGTTGTGTGTGTACCCAAATGGCACCCATTAGGAGAGGTAGTCTCTCCCTTCTCCTAAATGGGGCAAGGTGTGAAGTGAACCCTCTGTTCTCAGGCATGAGCTGCTGCTAGCATCCATCTCCTGCTCCCTCCCACCCCGTACTATCATGAGTAATATACCGGCATTACAGTTAAGTGCTCCTGTTAACAAGCTAAGAGGACCCAACTTCAGATCAGAGAGCTACTCTACATAGATTTTGTTGAGTTGGGCTGAAAGGAAAGAAAACCGGTGAAAGTCTGTCTCAGACACATGAAATGGAGACGATCATGAAAGAATGGGGAAAGAAAAAGGTCACAAGGAAGGTTGAGGATAGCTTAAAAAATGAAAAAGAGTTGGAATAAGAAAGGGGGAATGTATTTAAAGATTGCAAAGAAAAGAACAGATGGAGGGAGAATCAGTATTTACAAATGGGAGTGAAAAATTAATTTGGAAGGAAAACACACCAAAGGGGCTATGAAGACGAAACTAGTAGGGAAGGAGGAAGGAGGGGGAGAGCAGGAGAAAGGACTGAGGGAAGAACAAAAGAAAGAACAAAGAAAAGAACAAAACCCGGCTCACTCTGCAGTTACTGTGTTTGGGCCGTAAATATTTGCAGGTGGTTACAGTAGTAATTTCCCCATTTCTCCTCCCCTTTTTCCTTTTAGAACCAGCTCACAAATCAGTAGAATCTCCAAAACAGATGAAACTCTTAAAAAGTGAGTTCTGTGTCTAAACCCACCACAGTTGCTCCACAACATCCACATCAGTGCAATGATATTTTCCCCTTTTTCAGAGTGTTGCAAGGCACACGGAACTGGCCCATCATTGTATTACACTAAACTTGAAGCAGCATCTCTCTTTAACAAACAAACAAAATGAATATAACTTTTTCTCCGAGTTTCATCGACAGATCCTGGGCTTGTTGCTCTTTGTGTGTTAACATTTTCAGTTGCGCTTGGCATTTTCTTAGCACGTTTGGGATTTTATTATTTCTGTGCATGCTAATAGTAATTTACAAGTGTGAAATGTTTCTGGAAACTTGCCCCACTTCAGTCACCGGCACAACTCTCTGTGCCCGCAGGAGGGTCTGGCTTCCCTCCTTCCATGGCTACTGGGGGCACTGCAGCTGTGAATCTCTTTCTCTTTTGCTGTGGATCTTCCTTAGGAAATCAGAAAAGGTTTGCAAGTGCGTGTCTCACGTATTTCTATCATTTCTCTGATAATCTTTTCTTGTGGTTGCGCTGTGCTCTGTGTGCGGCGGTGGCAGTTTCACCTGCCCACTTTTATGTGTCATTAGTTGTCACTGCAGTCCCGTGTCTGGGTAGACACGTCTACACCGGGAGCAGCTTCGGCATCACGTCTGGGCCTTGTAAATCCTGGCAGCAGCGCTATGCACGCAGCAAAGGCTTTGTGACAAAATAGAAGAATGACAATTAATGACGGCTGAATTTGGGAGAGGGAGGAGGAACATACTTGCGTCATGTCAAAAGATGCGTTTCAAGGCTTTTGAGCACGAGGCAACATTTTACAATTCAGGCTACAGTTTTAAAGCCCAATAGAGAAACCCCTTCGTCTGGCAGAGCTCAAAGCCTGTGTTAGTATCTGCCATTTGCAGAGCCTCTCGACTTTGGTGGGGGCTAGTTTTCATCTGGTTGGAACGTCACTGGATGATTGAGGCATTATCGCTTTGAAAAGGACCTTAATCACATGATCGTCTATAAATTAGATTTTACTCAGTGCGAGCCGGGGTGACAGGACTGGCCCCCTTGACTTCCGGGGGACCACTCGCTTCAGTAAGGTTTTACGTGGTCAGGACTTTAGATTTAAGAATAAATATTTTCCGCCAAATACTCAATAAGAGTTAATCTTGCTAAATTATTCTGAGCTCTGCAAATGCTAAAAATACTCATTCATTTAATGTGCAGGATTTTTGTTTACAACGGGCATTAAACAGAGGGAATGTCAGTGTAAGAAAAGGTGGACTTAATGGGTTAAAAACTGTGTAAATGTTACTCTAGTTAAATTACAGCTTGTTGTTCAGATGAATACTCTCCACTTCTCATATAGCTTTAAATTATGGACAAATGCTTGCAATTGTGAACTACCTACATTGTGGCTGCCTGTTCCCAGGCTTCATCAACCCTAGCTGTCCAATGGGATTACTGTAAGCTTTCACGGCAGTCTGCCAGCCACTGATCAGAAATTCATATCCCTGGATGTTAGATTGCTCTCTTTATTCCATCCTTGTGATGGCTGTGATTGCTGTCATGGTGTTAGGTTAGAAATTAGCATTTTGTGGCCCAAATTTTGCCATCCAGAACATAATCAGAAAAAAAGAGAGAGAGAGGGGGAAAAAAATCAAAGAATAGTAATTTCATCTGTCAAAGAAGGGAAATGCAGTGTTACCATGATACAGATGTCTACGAAACTTAGGTCAGGAAATGTTGTGGTATTTATGGTCCTATTTGGCGAATGCTTAGGCAGGTGGTGCTTTTCTGTTACTGCAGACCTCTGCTCATAGATTAATGCTTTTCCTCTGATATTAAAAAAAAAAAAAAAGTAAATAAATAAAAATCCATCGGTGAAACTATAGGTGGGCTTCAGAAACTCTTAAATTAAAAAAACAAGGATCTCTAGCAGATACTTTCAAGGACATGCTGAATTAATCACAAGAGGCTGGTTAGCAGGAGGTCAGAGAGAGACTTCTTAGCATCATTTTGGGTCATATGTCTAGAGGCGATGGCAGTATGTATGTGCTGTATTGTAATATCCCCTTTCTAGTTTTCTTGTCTCAGTCAGAAAGGGATGAACACATATTGCATAGGGCTCTTGAAAGGAAAGAGACACTGGTAAAAATCAGTAGTTTGGAGGTTTTTTCTTTAAAACTGAGTCATATCTGACTGGTTAATAAAAATATGTCATTGTTTTTCATCAGATTTGTACTATATTCAGCAGTCTTTGTATTCCTTGTATTTTATTTTCTAAATGTGTTATATCTGATGATACAAAGGTGGTGATTAAACAGCACAGTAGTAGTCACTAATAGAGTTAATGAACATTTATTATTGGTCTAAACAAAGATTTTTCTATTAATCTGTTTCAAAACAATTCATCAGGGCTTATTACAGAAAATTATGGAAAACAACTGTTTAAAATTTAGTGTAGAGATATGGTTATGTCCTTAAAGGTAGCTTGTTATTCTTTTTAGGCAACTCACAGACATGCTAATTTTTCCTGTCATTAGCATTGAACAAGCTGGAAGAATTCTGACATGCGAGGTGCACAGATTCTGTTAGGAGCCTTGATTTTTATCCACCGAAGCTTATCCGTCATCTTTAATCATGCAAAAAGCAGGATTACTTAATCATTTCATTTTATTGAAAAGAAAAAGAAAGATTTACATTAAAATGATGACATGCAAGAAAAAAATAAATTGAAAATGATTATGAAGAAAATGTAATGTAGAGACTAAAGCTCCATTGGTTTTGTGATGCTCATTTAAAGCAATGATCTAGCAAAGCCAAGATATAAAAGTAATGATGATGTTAGCTGTTGAAGTATAACCGTCTTTGCATTTTAACATATATTCTAACATGAGGTGTGTAGTCGATTATAGCAGATAACTAAGGAAGGTACTGGTTTTCACCTATGCTGTATTTATTCCTTGCATTAAGTTGTACCTTTGTCTGAACTAAGTGTATTTTAGCACACAAATGTTAACAGGCAAGGCATACTAGCATTTTCACAAGCACTTCAGTATGCATGTGCCTATCTGTTAATCTCCCTATATAGGATAGGTCAAAATTATACTGGTTTTTAGACTATCTATGGAGAGTGTTGATTTAATGCAAGTGTGAATTATATGTTGGAGATAAAATTAACAAATTATTCATTATTATATAATGGCTTCTGTACCTTTTGGATTTTAGACATTGCATTGTATTCCCTACCAGTTCTAGGTTTCATACACTTGATTTAATATAATCCTTTTTTTTGGTTTGTTTGTTCTCCTTACCCATTTTGAATATTCTTCTAAGTTAATACTTTTTTTTTCTTACACAACCTTTGTGTCTAGGTAAGCCAAAATTTAGGTAGTAAAAGAGGTAGGGAAAATATACCTGTAAACTTTTGGTGTCACAAAACATTTGTTTAGGAAACATATTATAGTTTCCAAAAGAAAGTTTGTTAAAGGAGAAAACGAGGAGATATTTTCTTACGTAAGTATATACAACAAGTGGTGTATTTCATCAAAGAAAATTTATTAAAAGTACCAGACTTTTAGGTCTTGGTCTGATATTTACATAAAATGGTGCATTAAACAAGTAATTACATTACAAATCAATGTTTACCAATTAGGTCATTAATAATTCATTCTACTGTACTAAGTTGAGTGAATTTAAGGTTGAATACTCTGGTGCCAAATTGTTTTAGCTACATTAACATTTAATGAAATCTGAAAAATATCCAACTTTTTCCTTTAATACATAACATTTCTAGGTGTTGAATATTCATTTTATTTAAAGAGCTAAAAAAGGAGAAAACATAGTTCAGGTTTTTTTCAGCTTTACATCAGTGCAAGAATCTTGCATTGCTATTGGAGTAGAAATAAGAAAAAAACCAGAAAAAATAAAAAAAGGTGTGTAGCTATTTATTTGAATTCAGTTGTCCACTTTCTGACATTATCTCTGTACACTGCTTGGCTGTGATAGCTGACTGTTTTGAGACGTAACCTTCTAGTAACAGGGAAATGGTTAAAAATGTCGTAGGGTAAAACCATATGAGTGAGGAAAAGGATTGGGAGTCCCTAACTGCAAGCACAATTCTTGTTTATATGTTGTTTCTGACTTCTGTTTTAGAAAGGATATAGTTATTATTATAGAAAAAATATTAAATAGTTAAGAAATTTAGCCTTCTTACAGATTCCTTATGTTACTATAAAAAAACCCTAAACCTCTCTCCACTACCATGGATATTTTAAATACTTTGAGAATTAAAATACTGTATTTAGTTAAAAACAAAACAAAACAAAACACAAAACAAAAAAAAAACACTTTTATTTTTTGAAATATTTTCGATTTTTCCTCTTCTTGAATGCATCCATCTATCTCATAATTTCACAAATATTAGAAATACAACTGGACTTATAGTGAGATATTTTAATATAAAGTGAATGTTAACATTCTGCATAGTGACTGTGAACATTTTTAGGCACAAGAACAATGGATTTGTAGTTTTGCTTCTAATAATACAAGAGAATATAAGGGATTTTATACAATATACAGTTACTTCCCTGTAGCGAAGAAGTAAAGTCAGCTTATTTTACAGATGCAGACTGAGTAATACACTGAGGATAAAAAGAGGCCTTTCAACAATAAATTTTCTTCCAGACTAAGTAATCTTTCTATATCGCTGTAAATGAACTTAGATAGTACTTGTATTATATAAGTTTATATAACTGATGCTATTTTATGTTAAAACAGTTCTCTTCCTGATTGATTCATATGACTTTCCTTACTTAATATGGTCAAATATCTGTTTCTTACTTTTCTTTTAAAGAGGTGGAAATAATTTTCTTTTTCTTCTTTTTTTTTTTCTTTTTTTTTTTTTTAGGCTGGCTAAGGTTATTCTGATGGTAGAATTCTTGTTCAGATGTGGAATTAGTGATCTTTTGATGATTGTCCTGAAAACACAATTATTTACTGAAAAGAATTTGGTCTGATCTTATACTGACTTATTTTCATGCTTTTATATCTGTGTCCCTAAAAGAACTGCAGATGTATGTTTATAATTTGAGTGTTTGCAAAATGTTAGCAAGAATCATGTTATTTTGGAAGACATTAGACACTTTTTATCTAACCAATAACTTGGATTTTGCAATATTTGTCATGTTATAGCCTGAAGAATCTTCCTTTGTTCCTTTTCTGGAAGGATTTTATATTGTAAATGAAATTTTTTAGTATTTACTTTCATAGATATTGAAATGTACTTTTGTTAAGTTTCCATTAATTGCTGATAAATTACAGCCATAGTACTGGAGGCAGACACTTGTTATTTGTTAAGCATCCTTGAATATGAAAGTCTCATTTGGTTATTAGAAATAATGAAAGCATAGTAGTCAAAACAGCAAAGACGAGTGACAAAAACTGCAACAGATTTTAGTAACTATAATGTTTAAGCAATAGGTGGCAGTGTTACCTAAATACTCTTTGCTTTGAAATGGAAAAGAATGGGAGTACTTAAGAGGAACAGGACATTTGTTTTACTTGTACATAATTGCAGATTTGTACAAACAAATTTTACATCGTTAAGGATGTTTTCAAAAAGTTTTCCTAAAAAGCTTTAAATTCAGTATCCATTATCACTTAAATGACCTACATTTTTGTGTTATGTGATTTATTAGTTAAAACATGATATTGGAATCTAAAATATTCAACTTGTATCTGAAAAATAAGAACATTTTCCTATGACATACTGTATTTGAAAGTGTCATCCATTTTAACTTCATTACATATTTATAATAATAAACACCAAGCATGGTATTAGAAAATATATTACAGAAATTACTTTTCTGGTTTATTACAAATTTATAAATTTAAGACCTAGTTAATAAAGCTTATAGCACATAGTGCTTCTGCAGAGATTACAGGATAAACTTTATGAATTCTTTTAGGATGTACAGCACAGTATCACAGAATATACCTGCACTAATCTACGAATATTGTTTCCTTCTTTATGTACAAGTAGACACTCCTTTCCACACCTTCTGAAAAGCACGCGTTAACGAAAGAAAGATGGCATTACTTAACAAAATTGATGCTTTAATATACATTTCTAAACTGACTATGCCAATATGCATATCCACCTAAACATAAAATGCTTCACAAAATGCAACATTGTACATTACAATCAAAAACAATTCGTTTAAGCCATTTTGGTCCTTTGAGTGTTACTTATGTATATTTCATCATATAATAATTAAAATACCATACTGACCAATGCAGCAGCCATATTCCACACCATGTGTTCTACCTCTAGGATACAGCTTTCATACAGTAGCACTTCCAAGAGATGTGTTCATCAGTGTGTGATAGAAACACTATGCTGTACTTTTTTGCAGTTTGAAGGGGGGAGAAAAAAAAAAGACTTGCTATAGTATGTAGCCTTAGTTTGATAATTACACCTTAACTACTTACTGTGTTATATCTATTGATTTTTAATCTAAAATTAGGATGTTGCTTTTAAGAGGGAGAAAGGTAAATGATAATCGTGCTAGCAAAAGAAGATAGTGATGGATAGAAGCAATGATGAAATGTGTCTGATAGGGTAGTTTTCTTCTGTACCACCATTTCGTTGCTGCTCTGGGATTACAGCAAAATGGTGGCTACTTATATTTTATGGAAAATGTAAATTTTATGGTAACCTTCCTATAGACTCCAAATTGCTTCTCCCCTCCATCCCTATTATATTGCTTTGTTAGAATGAGCATGTGGTGTGCCTTCTGAATCTTACAGTACTATGGAAAAGGTAAAAGCTCAGTTGCAAAATTCTGCATTGACAATATAGACTTTACTTACATACATGTGATTAAAACAAAACAATCAAATGGGAAAATCGTGTTGTCTTATAACTACAGATAAGGTACTAAATAGTCATAGGTAAATAAATAAGATTTAGAGTGTATTCTTGTTTTGCACAGAACAGAACTACTGTAGCAGAGTGCAACATTTGTGATGCCTTTTTTTTTTTTTTTGATAAAGTCTTTATTATCAAACAATTCTAATAAGTAGTAGATCTCAAGAAGGAGAAAAGAGATAAAGTCCTAATGCTTTGCTTTCTAGCCTTACTGTTTCTCTATTCCCAATAGTTGACGTGGCATGGAGTGACAACACTGTCTTGTAAACGATCCCCTTATCTACCTTCTTGGGTAGGGGTAAGGTACTGAAACTGTACCTTACTGAAACAGCTTTTTGGTTTTGTCACAGTTTACAGAAGGATGTTACTTGTGATAATATGATTTTTCCCAAGTACCTCATTTTTAGAAATGAAAAGAATTAGAATATGTGGCTTACAAATTTGATTCTTATTAACTACATGTGTTAGAGAGCATGCAGGAAAGTAAAAAGTAAAGGGAACAGAACCAAATTAAGAAAATGAACTGAAAGAGAGAAAGTTAGAGAAGTATTAAAATACTAGCTTTTTCTTAAATTCTGAAGGGAAGATGCTTTATAGAATGTTTTGTTTCTGCAATTACTCTATTATAGTTAAATTGTATTATTAAAATATGGGATATTTTTAAAATGCAATTCTATCTCTTTCCAGATAGATCGACATTTAAAATTAAATGTATATAACATTATCTAAAATTTCTTTGCCTAATTTATTATGTGCTTGTTATAAGTTACCTCATTTTTGAAGATGTGACATTTTAAATAGTAGAAAAAACCCATATATATAAAAAAAATCAGCTTCCAGAGTCATGTTGCACTGTTTGTTTATCGGGTGGGTATAAGTGAGGTGATAAAGTATTGAATTTAAAGCATGTCATAATGGAGTACATGCACTGATACTACTTATTTTTAAGGAAGCAGGTTCTTCAAGGAGTAAATTCTTTCTTTGAATGTTTGTATATCTTATTGAATTTGGCATTGTTGTGACTGTAATAATAAAATCCATATAAGAGTATACTTTATCTCCAGACATACTGTTACCTATAGGCAGAATTGGTGGATGGATATTGAAATTTATACAAAAGTGCACATACACACTGTTTTCAGTTCGCATATCATGGCAGCTAGATACAGAAGGGGTACTGTGTTTCAGGTGTACCTTTAACTTCCATTTCATCTTCCACACTTTTTACACAAGTGAATCAGTTGATATCCCTCAGAGTAAATGGTGAGTCACAGCATTATGTAAAAACAACATTGCTCTGAATAATTTCTGATGAGTGCATAAATTTAAACCTCAATTTTTTTTTTTTTTGAGTTATTTTGTTCTGAAATGCTCAAACATATTTGAATAGAGACTTTAAATATAAAAATGGTAATGACTTAAATATTTTTATGATGCAATCATAAGCTTCTAGTTGCAATATGACCATTTGTTTTGTTACTCCAGTTTCTTATTTATAGCCTGAAAGTTGGCAACATTGCTAGGGAGGACCCAGTTAGTAAAACATTCTATTTCATACCTAACAAAAAATACACTGATCTCAAGTTACACAGCCTTATTTAAAGTTGGATTGATTTTTTTTTTTCCCTTTGTAACTTGTTTATTTTAGCTGTATATTTACATGCAAAGCTTAGAGTACTTTGAAGTTCTATACTAAATGTAATAATACCCAGGAAGAGCTAAAAATCCATTTCCTAATTTTTCACGTTTAAAGAGAACTGATGTGCACCATACTTTTATTTCAATAAAAAATCATAATCTTAAAAATCCCTGTATCAATCAATGTATTAATTTTTTAGCAATATTAATCACACTATAAAACATAGATTTACATGGCAAAATATGCTATTTAAAACTGCTAAATAATAACATCAATGTTTATGCAACATAATATAAGTATTTCTGGTTTATGGGGGAGTTCTGTAGTCATATGTTTTTAAAGTTCTCTGCTGTATATAGAAATACAGCTTTTGATCCTTAAAAGTTGAGGACATATCACTGCAAATATATGATGAACACTAATTTTAGTATAAGCACTTGAACTTGCATAATAAGAATAAGAAAAAACATATTAAAACCCCACCAAACTTGTAATGGGCTCATGCCAAGCCAAAAAAACAACAACATCAAAAGTAAACTGAAACATGTTTAATCCTACAAAATTACAGCTGTGCAGGTTAATGTTGGTTTGGCCCAAGTCTGTTAGAGTTGCTGTTGTGATCCCTGTTTTTGCTGTAGATCAGACTGAAATCAACTATGTGTCAGCAGATGCAGTTAAAAAATAATTAGACATAAGGATTTATGGCATATTGTTGTAAATTTGTGTCTTAAGATAGGACTTAATATTTAAAGAAAAAAAGATATATTTTAAATCCTGAATGAGGTACAAACTATTTAAATATTATAGCAATGTTTTAAAAAATTGTTGCAATGCTTTCACATGTAATGATACTAAAAACAAGTCTGTTGACTATTTTATTTCTTTATTTCAAAACATGTGGTAGTCATAATATATACAGAAACTATTCAGAAGATTTTTATTTTGTATTTTCACTCACACATTCAATTAAATTTTTCTATGGACTACTAAATATGTTACTTGCTGTATCAACGCAGTCATTGCATAGCTCAAAAGTTTTGTGCTATCCAAAAAGACCCAACACCAGGAGAACAGTCTAATACTTTTTATTGAACAGGTATTGCTGTCTAACTGGTATGGTATAGCTTGCTTCATGTCTACAAACTTGCTATTAGCTTAAAAAGTGAGTGTGTGTTTTTCAGTATGTTTTTAAAAAATTAAAAAATAATATTAAAACCCACAAATACATTAGTGTTGCCTCAATTAATTTCTGTTGAATAAACATAATGGTTTATGTAGTGTCCTGCAAAACAGAGATTTCAGAAGGATGTTAGTTTTGATTTTGAATTTTCAGAAATTATTGTATTTTGATATGATGGTGAGGTCTATATATAAGAGCATTTCAGCTTTTCTGGTTTATTTTACAGTTAAAAATGTTTGATTAAAAAACTAAAATAACAGTTTAAGTTGTTGTTATACAGCATTTTTTAGTACAAATAATTTTTGTTTTCTTAATGTCAGTCAAGGAACAAATTATTACTAGATAACTCAAGTATATAATCACTCAGACCAACAAAATGTATGTCAATTTAAAAAACAAAACAAAACAAAACCAACACTTTTCTTTCTTTTTTTTTTTTTTTCTCTTCTTCTGATGCTGGCAAAGATAAAAGCTGTGCAATTACATCTCGGCAGCCGGGATTCTGAATTTCACTAGATTTGTCAATCAGAAAGCTCAATTTACTTGTTCGCTTTCATAAAATTTAGAAGTAGAGGACAGAACGGTAACCTAGTCTCCTGTCTGTACCGGTGCAGAATTGTTTCCAGCCTGTATATTTATTTGGTAATGTTTTGGCCAGTTATTTTAAAATTGCCTAGCAGTGGGCCACTCTTTGCTCTCCAGGGAGATTTTTCTATTGGTTAACTCTCAGTCAGGTTTTTCTTTTTCCCCTACTGATATATTCCCTTTATTAATTTCCTCCCATTACTCGTAGTTATACCTCCTTTTACTATGTTAAATAATTCCTTTTATGCTAAATAATTCCTTTTTTCCATTTTTGAGTTATCACTCTGTAACATTGCTGTTCTCCTTTTTATGGAAACTGTCTCAAATTGGCAAGATCTAAAATATGCTGAGTTAAATCTGCTATAAAAGACTTTATTGACAATTACTATAACTTAAACACAGTCCTGCTTTAATAAGCTCAGTTAAAACTGAAGTTTGAATAATTTTTGTTAGCTGAACCAAGAAATCTATTAAAAGGAGCCCTCTATTTTGAACTGTTTTGTAGTGATGCAATGGGGCCAAATGATTAAGCATAGCTTAGATAGCCAAAATCCTCTGGGTCAAATTACCCTGTCAGCTGAGAAGCACAACAGGGTTGAAAGAAACACAGACGCCGGACAAATGTTTCTGGTAAGAGGAGGAAAAGTACTACAAGACTGTCTCCTATTTCCAGGGTGGAAGCTAATTTCGGTAGGCTCTCCTTCCCTCTGCGTTTTCCTGAAGGCTGCAGACTGCCTAGGGCTGAAACCTGTGGATACCCCCTCCCAAAATACTGCTTTCTTTTACTGTCTGTGGGAAGGGGGACTTGGTGCTACAAATTATTCTGCTTAGAGAAGAGCTGGGCTGGTTCGTTAACTGCATGTGCCCGCAACACAGCAGGTAGGTGCTGGTGCAGGGCCAGAATGGGCCCCTCCGCACCAACACCCTCATGTCCAGAGTCCTATAAAGGTTGACTGAGGCACTGAGGAGGGAACATGCTTCACAGTGAGTATTATCTGCAGCCACAATTTCTGACGGGCTTTGATCAAACTTAATATCTGGGAGGGCCCAGCTAGGGACAGGGGAACCAATTCTGGGCTGGCCACTGATAGGGCAATGATAAGGGCAAATGCACAAAAGCTCCTAGATTTTCAGAGGAGGAAACAGGTTTCCCTGTAAATCTCATGGCAAGTTGGGAAAATTTGGATGGTAAACATAAGATAAACCATGTCTAGTTTTCTAAACTGTCTTCTACCTCAGCTTTCTTTCCCTGGAGAGACCCCTAAATTTAGTTAGAGAGACTTTCACACCAGCAGCCTGATAAGGACTGAAAACCACTGCAATAATGTTGCGCTGATGCATGCTACCATCATGGTTACAGCGAGGTTTGCTGTTGTTTGTTAACACTGTGCATATGACATTAGTAACTCTCCATTTGTATCAGGGCTGCTTTTGCAACACAGCAAGCAGATTCTACCCTGGCTGAAGTTAATGGAAACTGAGGGCTCATTCCCTTTGACAAGCCAGATATGTTTTAAGAGTACCTGTGTATGTTTAAATGGGGACTTGGTTTTTTCCCTTCAGTTGCTTATTTTTGTAAAACTTTGATTTCTGCATCTCACAGGATTGGGCCCTCCAATCTGTGTGTCTGTGTAGTTAAATGTACTTTATTTTATTTAAGTCTCTAAACTGATGTGAATTTGTACAAAGCTTTCAGTGTTGTAGCGATGGCTGTCTTTATTACATTACTTTTGCTGATCAGCATATTGGTTCTGATAAAAATTAAGGCTGCTGGGATTCATCTTATTTTGCAGAGTTTAAAGCTGCTTTTAGAATATCTTGTCTTGTCTTGCAATATGATCTCTTGCTGAGGATATTTGAAAAGTGACAAATAATGTAGGCAAAAATCCTACAAGTAGTGGTAAATGTTTTGTTTCACAATTGCATTTAAAACCTTAATTTTTTAAAATTCTGATATAATGTATTTAAAACTATTCTGTGATCCCTTGGAGCACGTAAAAGGTGCTCCATGTAAACAGGTCCCTTGCCCTTGTTCTTTAGACTGTAGTGAGGCTGCTGAAAGATTTGAGTGATGATGCAATGTTTTAAATTAAATATAGATTTGGGGTTCTGAGCTTGCTGAGTTGAGTGCTGTAAACATTGGAAGACCAATCAAAACAAACATAAGTGACACAAGCGATCTTCATTGAATCATTTGGCATTTCTCTTGACTTGTTTAAAGACAAATGCTTTTGTTTCCTTTTGCGGAATATTGTTTCTAGATCTAGTCTGAATTTTCATTTATAGAGAGTACATCACAAGATAAATAGCATGCTTTTACCTTGAGCAGCTAGTTAAAAAAATTCAGAGCATAAAGCAAGGGAGCTGTGGCATTTGGAGGCTCTGTTTTCCTGGTGTGATTAACTGTATTCCATTCCTGATCAACTGTGCTCTCTGTTTACAGTATCCTAACTCCATCATGTTCTGTTTATGAGTAAAATTTCCAACGTGAAATTGCTATGGCTGAGAAGGAAGAAGTATTACGCGCATGTGTGTGTGTGCATGTGTGTGCGTATTCATTAACATTTGGGGTAGCAGGTGTTAAGAGCTCTTTTTCCTTGGTGTGAATACATTTTGCATCGGTGGAAGGCACTGAAAGATCTTATGCTGCAATCTTTTGTGAGCGGCAGCTTAACATTCTTTTTATTGCTTCACTAGAAGGGGACCATGCAAGCCAAGGCCCTTCTGCAGTGCTAAGAGCTCCAGCATATTGCTCAGCTAAGTGGTGAAGAGGGCTTATATGCTGAAAGGATTTCAGGACGAGGGTTGTCGTAGAAAAACAGAAACAGAAAACACCCCCAAACCTAAAAACATTTTAATTGGTTGGGAAAACAGGGACAAGAGGGTCAAAGCTTTATCTTACGACTTATCTTACGACTTTAATTTTTGAGTATAGAAGACTCATTGGAAAGGCTGGACTTGAGTTGAAAGACTAGGTGATCGTGTGCAAGTGTAAGGATATGATTTTCTCACTTAGTTAAAGAGCCGGGAAATGTAGCAAAGCAGCCCATGGAAGGGTATTTATTTATTGTTTTTTCCTTCTTGCTCTGTACAACAGCTTGACCTGTCAACTGGATCTGCTTGTCCTCTCTTTGGTGCTTTCCGAGCCTTTTTACATCTGCAGTCATGTTCACTATTAAAAATGTGACTAACTATGGAGAATTTCCTTTTTTAACTGCAGCAGAAAAAATATGCTCCTTTGTAATAAAGGGAGAGTGGTGGAGGTAAAACAAAGATTAGGCAATTTGAACAACAATCACTTAGTTGTGTGGTATAGTTTGAAGCACAACACAGAGAAACAGGAAAATAATGAACAACCTGTGCAGAGGTGACTTTAGGAGAGAGTAGAATGAGATGTTACAAATAAACAAAACAAGTCATTGATGAGCGCTATTCTTAATACAAAATGTATCTTTCCCCTTTGAAGGGCAACACCACACATCTAGAATGTCTCATACTGGCTGAGAAAAGAAAGACTAGTTAGTGGCCAAGAACACCCTGATGTTCTGTGCTGCAA
This sequence comes from Fulmarus glacialis, assembly GCF_000690835.1. Lineage (NCBI taxonomy): Eukaryota > Metazoa > Chordata > Aves > Procellariiformes > Procellariidae > Fulmarus > Fulmarus glacialis. The sequence goes on along the minus strand of NW_009195863.1, from coordinate 44,052 downwards.
ATTGAAAGTGAAGGTTACTTTCTTGTAGACTTTATCTTAAAGCAGTAAAACGGGTAGCTGCAGCTACAACTGAAAGTATTGATTTTGTAATTTCAGCAAATTAAGAACAAGACAGGAAACCTATTAAACCTTTCCACTGATTGCCAGGGCACTTTTTGGTGATGCTGGTGCTGACATTAAAATTACATGTGCCTGTCTCTTTAAAGCCAAACATATACATTTTACAGAAGATCGTGCCAGTTAACATGCTGAAAAAGGATCTTTATAAATCTGTGTAATTTTACATTTCAGATGTGAAACTTTTGAAGCCTGATGACATGAATGTCAAGCAGCACATCTAAAATTTTCATAAATTATGGTTCATGTTAGATGTGCTTTTATTACATTTTAATAAATTAAAATTTTCACAAAGCCAGAAGATTTTTTATAATAATAGCAAAGATGGTAACGCTAGTAATAGCATTATCTGTCAGAACATTATGAGTAATGATTATGTAAAAATCTATGTAACAAAGGCTAACAGAAGAAATGATCAAATTATATTCTTCTGTATCTTGTATAAAACAAGTTATTTTATTACGGTAGCAAAAACCCAACTTCTCTTAAAGCAATATTTAAATTACTTTTAAGAATCAGTGTAATTAAATTCATATGAATTACAATAGTTAAGATCACTTGTTTCATAAAGGATTGTTTTAAAGATTTGCTTTAATATTACGGAGTATAAATTAAAATGTTGTGTCTTTTACAAATGCAATATTTCTAATAGTCCTTAATGAGAAATTTTTTCATTAAAAGTGGGGCAGGGCAAGGGAAGTTATACCTGGATCCACTCTGAACACCTTATAAAGATGTAAGTTTCCAGTTTATCCAATTCATAATTTTTTTTTTCATCTGAGCAGGTATTTGGCATCATTCCAGTGTATAAACAAGCATGGGTTTTACACACACAAATCTAATTTACAGGCAAGTCATCATCTACATTTACTGTAGTAGCCAGCAGTTTGTGATGTACCTGTAACAGAAATGCACAGTGATAGAAGAGGCAGTGGGAATGTAAATTTAAAAAGAGAGATTGGGTTTGTAACAACAAAGGCAATCTTAAAAAGTGTGGGGGGACACTGCTGAGAGACTGTGAGCCAAAATTCTCCATTGAGCGAACTTCAGGAACTTGTAACAGGTGTTTACACCATCCCTAAACATATGAATGAGAATGTGCAGCTTATGTTAGCACTGAAGCAGTAGAATAGTGTATGAAAATGAGTACCAGGTGTGAAAATATGTATCTAAAGATAAAGGTGTGGAATCATGAAGTGGATTTAATAGTAAGAAAGATCTGGAATAAGTAGGAGGACAGACTTAAAAGGAGTGCAGAGCTTCAAACAAATGGACAAACAAAATCTTTTTTCTCTGCTGAAGGAGTAGTACACCTGGGGGACGCTGGAGCTCTGTAACCACCCATCCAAAACCAGCAGAAGTCCAAGTGATAACGGTGACTCTTTGCAGCACGTCTCTTTGGTTTACCAGGAATGCACATACGTGCCTGCTTATGCAGACTTATATCTTTTCCCTTTGTTTTCACAGCAGATATGCCAGGCTATTTGATGCCTGCCAAGTTGGATACACATTGCATATTACAAGTATATTCAGATAACACCTATAATTCCACAAAAGTGTTGGTGCTTTATTGTACTGCACAGGCAGAAAATTGCACAGAGACATCCAGCTCCCACACACTTCATGGTCTGGAGCTTCGCTGAACCTGGAGCAATAAATATGAAGAGGAGAAAGATGCAATAACAGTAAGCACAGGTGCACACATAAGTTATTCACAGTGGCCTAAATACTTACAGGTGGCTACCAGGATAACCACTCCCAGATGGTGGTGATGGAAAGAGGCAAAAGGTAGGTTTTAAGGAGGAATTTAAAGGGATAAAGATCAGTCACTGCCTGAGAGATGACACTTTATTTGGTGCCGGGTGGCTTCAATAACCTGAGAAAGATCCTTAACTTACCTTGCTAGAGTTCCTTCTGGCCATTTGACAATGTTGAGATTTTATTAAACCTACTGTGGGTTTGAGCCTTCTCCTGAATTTCTCTTTGAACTATCTTTTCTTCCTATTAAATGTTGGTTTTCCTTTCCTCCATCACAGGTATTCGCTACCTGCCACTCTCCCATAGATCTATAATTTTACCAGAGATGTGAGTGGTGTTGTTTCCACCTAAATTTTATCACAGGGTTTTTTGATTTGTTTCTAATTATTTTCAGACTCACCAGTACTTCTAATTGCATTTGTTTTTTAATGGAATGTTCTAGTTCTGAAGTGGAACATATGCATGTATATGTTTTATATATTCATACGTGTATTTATGTATATAAATATAAACATGTACCAAAATCCCGCACCTATTAGTTTCAGGAAGGTGGAAGAACCAAGAATGGCTGGGTGGCAGAAGGTGCACCCTAAAATGTGCAAGTCCTTCCTTTACTTGATATAAAGTGGAGATTAGAACATCAGTCTTCCACCTCCAGGGAGAAGACTTAAAAATTCAGGCTGAAATAATGAATAATAATTTTTTTCTGCAATACAAGAGATGGATGGAGACATAAACAAGAAGAACCAGTAGCCAAGTAAGGTGGGACAGTTGCTGGAATATCACACAAAACCCAGAATGTAGTCTAGTGTATAGGTCTCCCACAGTCCTGGGAAGTGTCCTCATTAAAAGCTCTTTTATGGTATTCTGCAGAACTTGTTTTCCATATGAAACCCTTGGAGAATCTGTGTTATGACCCAAGACAGAAAGGGGAAAAAAATATTAAATCTTCCAAAACACTGCAGTGTAGGAGAATCGTGTCCTGCACACCTTTGCTTTCCCACTGAGAATAATAGAAGTTTTTTTGACACATGTGAACCTATGCTCAAGAATGCACATGTGCACACTGGAAAACACTGATCTTTATTAAAATTTGATTTTTGCCTTGAAGCCTGTCCAGAAGTGCAGAACCAGAACTGTCCAAAGGCCACTTGAAATCGAATCAACAGGTGACGAAAAGTTTGGCAGAAACATGTTGATTTTGTTGAAGATAATTTTGGATACCAATACCTCCATTTCTTAGTGTGTTGTAAATGGCAAGAGCTAAATTCATTTGCATAGTCAAGATAAGGTTATGTACCACTGATGGAATTGTGAATTAGTTGGAAAATTTGTCTACTGGTGTTTTTGAGATATTAACATGAAGCTCTCAAGGGCTGATTTTCAGTAGATAATACAGTAAAAATAACACTTGTATTTGAGGGGTACGGAAGTTAATAAAGATTAAGTTAATAAGACTCTGATAACAGGATTGTGCTAAATGAAATGGTAGCAAACATGGGATATGCTTGTAATAAATAGTGTCATTTCAAACTTAAGTTCCAACAAAGTGTCTGCCTGAATTTCACAGAAATAGTGTAAAAATAGCATAAGCAAAAGAAATTCCTACAAGTGTAAACTGAAGAGAGAAATAATGAGTTTAAACCATCTTAAATGAATTGATGAAATAATTAAATCACGATTCTTGGATGATGTTGCCAAACTAGATGAACACAGATCTATGCAAAACCTAATATCAGTAATAGATTTTGTACTAGAAATAATGATAATTTCTGTAGGCATTGAAATAGAATGTAATTACAAATGATGATGAAGGAAATCCAAAAAGAGAAAAAATATTTTCCAGCAGTTTGTTTTCTTCTGCATACAGTGTACACTACTGACATATAGTAAATACACAGCATGCATGTCTGTTGGAGTCTACACAGCGTTTTTTATTGTCTAAGTTCTGATTTTCCTTGGTTTCTTCTTTCACGTAAGTAAGCAAACTGATAGGAAGCAAGTGAAGAATTGGCTTTTTCATTGAGAAATCATTGAGTGCTAAGTATTCTTTGATGACCTGAAAAATGTTTCTAAGGATAGCAGAAAGGAGAAATCTTTTGATGTAAAAAGGCAATTTTTTTTTTTTTTTCTTCCACTGCTTTCAAACAAGAAAAAAAAGGGAGAGAGAGAAGACCAAGAAGAGAGAAATTATGCTTTCAGTTTATGGAATTCAGTGGTGTGTGAAATTCATAAAGGAATTTTGGTTTTATTTTCTTTGTTCCCTCCAAGTTTTCCTTATTGTTTAGTCAATGTTTCTACTGGGGCAAATACATGAAAGTAATGATTTTGTCTCATGGTTCTGACTAATAAAGATGTGGTTAAAGGCAGAAATGGTAAATTATTGTCTTGAATCAAACTTGGAAATAGTCAAGAAAATATCAGATGTTTTCCAGAAATAATTAAGTGAAAACCAATAGCTCTGTTTGTCAGTTCCTTACTACTTATTATCTTTTCTCTTTTCTCTTTTCTCTAAGAAGGAGGAAGTGGGTTGAATTTTGGTTTTGATTAAATCTCAAGATGTTTGGCGTTTTTCTGAACTTACTGAAATCATTCCTTTTCGAGCTTCTCAGGCATTTTCCTTTGCTGTTTCTTCATCCTTGAAATGCCTCATCATCATCATCATCATCATCATCATTATTATTATTAATTACTGGGGATAAGGCACTTTCTTAATATGCTTTCCTTTGTTATTAATATAAATCAATTAACAGTTATGCGGAAAAAATGCCAAGAGTGGTGTTTCTCAACTTTGTTGCCCATTGCTCTTCTCCTATACAGCATCTCTTTCCTTCCCAACTACACTTTCAGACACCATAAGCAGTATTATGTTAGCTGTTCTTGGGCCTTTTTCTCTGCTCTTGCCCCTCTATTCTGCCTTGGAGAGTGCTTCCCAGATTGGGAAATACTGAGTTTATTGGTCACTGTGCAACCGGGTGTGTATGCTCAGCAGGCATAAACAGTTTTCCATCTTCTGTTAATTAAGAGGTCTTCCCTCCTAAGCCACCTGTCTTTCAATCTCAGTGCCTGCTTGCGTCACTCCTGGATCTTCCACTGGTCCTCTACAGTTCCAGTTTTCCCAGTAAATGTCTCCCAAAAGAGGAGGATCGTCTTTCTCCACAGCCCCCAATTTTCCATACTGAGTGTGGAATCTGAATATGGCTTCACCTGTCCCTGCTATGTTCCCATGTTTCCCACTGAAAAGAAAATCCATCCATAATTCCTATAAACCTGGAGGAGAGATATTAGAACATTCTGTCTGCTGGCTCTGGCACCGTCCTTACCTTTGAAGTCTCAGCTTTTGCAGTGGTGAACGCTTAGATGTGGAGCCATGGAGTAAACTGTGCAAATGGAAGTGTTTTATATTGTGATATTATGGGAAATGGAATTACTTTTAGAATTTCTTTCTTGTTTTTTTCTTTTCAAGAAGCTTAAAGTTGGAGAATGTCATGTGGAAACAAATTGTTTGGCAACATTCCCCTGGAATGTTATGGAGAAGTGATATTCCTTCTATCTCTTCACAGCATTGGCAGCTATAATGTACATTTATAACTCTTTGCCCTGTTTCGTTTAATCTGTTTAGGTTTTCTTGACGACTTTGTTTTAGGAGTCACCTAAATGTGCTAGATAACTCAATGGACAAGTGTGGCTTAGGCATATTATTTTTTAAGCTCAACAGCATACAAGGAAGAGATTAAGCCATTATCGTATCGTGCTTCCTTTGATTTCTTTAACAGGATGACCAGATACTGGTTTAAAGCTGGGGCTGAAGAGTTGCAGCCTCAGCACGTCTGGAGAAAAGCTTGAACTTACATCTATGAATTTGAGGTATGATACCTTAACTGCTTTTTCACATGTTAAATGGAGGATGATGAAACTAAGACAAGGCAAGATTAGAAGAATATTAAAGCAATCTTTTACAGCGAAGAATAGTTTCTGAAGGGAAGCATTGGAAGCCTGCAGCCCCTAGGAAGCTTATTCTTGGTAGCTACTATGTACAGCTTAAATCTGGACTAGATGATAAAGCAAGTCTTGTATGATTCCTTGAAACTTCATTTTTTTCCAAAATCAGGAACAAAATCTTACCTGTTTGCTAAGGAAGATCATACAATGAGAGAAGGTGGCCAACATCTATGTAGTCAGGTTAACTAGTGAGCGGTCCCAGGCTGCCTGTTGAGGTGTGTTCCTTTGGGGAAGTCTCTCTCCAAGTGGGAAAACTTTGTTCTTATTGGCAATATGGATGTAATTGGCTTCATCACTTAGCCGGGGGAACCTGAGCTCAAACATGAACACTGATATCAAGGCAAATATAGATATAGCCTAAGGTCTTCTGTCATACTTATATTTTGTGGCAAGAAAAAGAAGTTTTGAAGAGATTTTTTTGTATTCTCAGCCTTAAGCAAACGAGTACTGCCACACACACACACACAAAGGAAAGTCAAGGGATGGGTTTAAATATTGCATTTTTTAAAATGATACATTGCAAGTTCTTATTATGTGTCTTATCTTTTACACTGCTAAGATACATGGACTTTTAATTTGGAAACCTGTGCCTAGAAATGTGACAGCAGGAAAATTACTATTTAAATATGAAACCTGGGTTTCATATGTAAGTGCATATTTCCAGGAAGAAGGAGATGGAGATTAGAAATGTTTTCTCAACTGTAAAGCCATCTATTTCTTCAGGAAATTATTTGGGCAAACTGAGAAGAGAAGTTTGAAGGATCTGTCAGTGAAGGAGGCAATATCTAAGCAGCAAGGGTGTTCCCCTACAAAGAACAGGCAATTTGATAACCTTTCTAATGAATGTAATAACTAAGCATTAAAGCAGATTGCTGAGGAAGATTGTGGAATCTCCATTGTTGTTTTTTAAGAAAAGATTATTAGAAAAATATCCATCAGGACTGGTTCAGGTGGTACCTTGCTGTACAGGGTAGGATTGTTGGTTTATGAGGGTTGTTTCTGGCTTAATTTCATGTCTTCTGAAAAAGCAGGCAGCTTTTTTAAGGGGTGGTTCTGAGAGGATGACAAACCTCCATGGTCTCTTCTTAGTCAAGACTTGTGGTTTGAAACATTGTCTTCTAGTAAGCACTGCCAAACAACAGAAGCCATGGAATGTTGTTAGACATTTAAAACAAGCAATGAGATTAAAACTGGGAGTTGTGGGTTGCAATCCCAACAGTGTTCTGTTGAAAGGGAGCTGGACCTGATCTGACTGTGAGGCTGGAAAAAGAGCAGCCTCAGAAGGGAACTTTCTTGCTGAGATGTCTGAAAAACCTTTGTTTTACTGCAGGGTAGTAAGGAGAAAGGGAACAAAGCTGCAGCTCTGCACAAAAGGGTATGCACCTGTGGCCTTCTGGCTACAGCAGTGCTGTTGCTGCCTGAGCTCCATGCACACACTGATCTAACTCCTCTTCACAGATCCCTTGAGCACAGCCCAGAATTTAGGCCAAAGGGTTTCACACACCCCCAGAGGAGAAGAGCAATCAGGACCACACACCCGCAGAAGTGAGTATCTCCTCACAAATAGGGAGCAGGACCCAATGGAGTTGAAATTTTGCCCAGCCTGGCTCTTCACCACAGACATGAAAGAAGCCTCCTCTTCCTCAGTGAAAATGATTCCCACAGTATATGGCAGACACATGGGTGCAAACTGTGAGCTGGTCTACTCACAAACACTCTTGATAGGTACACTCAAATTTTGTTTCAGTTGCTTTGAATTTAGAGGAATTTCACTTTTGACAAAACTTTAATTGCAGTGAACCTGCTGACCGGATTTAGCAGGAGGAGGGCTTCTTTCACCCCCTTTGAATAACTGCGTAAAGATAAAGAGAGAAAGCAGCTGAAGGACCATCAGACGGTCAACCTGGAATGCAGAGCTACTCAGCACACGCATCTCTGCTGGCTTGGAGGTACTTTGTACTGCATCTACCAAAAAAGATGATAATCCAGGAATGGCTATCCACAAACTAAAATAGGCCTGCTGATTTGGAAAGTGTTATCTACCCATTTCATATTTGTTATAGAACAGACATCGGATTTGTACTGGTTCAGAGCTGCAACCCTTAAATGAACCACTTAAGGAGAATGAGGGTGAGTGGTTTCTGTTTGGCCTAGTGAACCACCCTTTCCTGAAGGGTTGGGAGAGGGAAGGTAATTGGGAGAGAAAATGGGGTAGTCCTTTGTACCTGAGTGCATTGTCTCCCATGGAATATAGGTACAGGATAAAATACATTTGCAATATTGGAACTATCTTTCCTGAAACCAAAGATGTAAATTTAGTGCATTGCATTCACATTTTTGTCCCCTGCACAAACAAAGGTGATACTACTGGAATTCTGATTAAGTCTAATGAGGGAAAGTGTAATGTATTCATTCCTTCCACTCTGGCTTCTTGAACAGATTAGCTGCAAAATTTGCCCTTCTTTATGTTCAAAAAACATAAACATAGTTAAATGGAAATCATAATACTACTTGATGTAAACCCAGTACTTAATTTTTTGATCTTTAAAGAATAAAAGTTAATACGTCAATAGCAAATTAAGCAGATGACAACTTGGTCTATTTATATTGAAGGTTAATAATCAGCAGATTAACAGTGACTCATACCAAGAGCAGGTTTATATCTGGACAGTAGGAGGTGATAACATCCTACTCAACCAAGCTGTGTTTGAGTCTACCACAGGATTATGTGACCAAGTCATATGATTCTTAAAGGAACTAGCAGACAGAAACCTTAGCTTAGATAAAATTTTGTACAGAAATAGAATAGAAAGTAGAGAAAAAGAAGCAGGGGGACTTTTTCAGAGAATATTTTAATTTGTAATTATTTTTGTGCATATACTCAGTATGTTTTTTCATGTTTTTGAATACATACTTTGCATATACTACACCTACACTTGCATAAACATTCAGATAGGTTGGAGATAGCCATTATCACTTGTTAGGATAACTTAATTAAACTTGCTTATTAAAACCCTTTAATTCGTTAGTGATAAAATCTTGATTAGTACATTTTCCTGCTAGGTGACCTTCTAATTTAATAGAAAACGAATTTTTAAATGGAGAAAAATGCCTGTGGCAGAGATTTTGTGCAAGTGAATAGAGTTTGTAATACACATAGGGATATAATCGAGCCTAATTAGTGAGGGTGCAAATGAATTTTTATTTTATACACCAGAAGTGTCATTGATGAACCATGGTTCAGAGTTTGAAATGCATTCAGGCTGGCAGTGTGGGACTGAAGTCTGTGGGAAAATCACAAACTAATTCATTGATTGCCCCTTGGAAATTACTGCTGTTAATTGTTAGGTAATTAACATGGAGCTACAATTATACTGGCCTTAGGGGGTGATTAATGTTTCAACATGTCACATTAGCAGCGGCTGGATTTTAAAAGCTTTTCTTTTCACATGGTTTAGAGACAGATGGTATATTGTCTATGGAAAATTGTTTTCTTTTACTAAAGTTTATACCAAGACTAAGCGAATATTCTTTTTGTGCTACAGCCTGTTTTTATATAGTTGAATTGTAAGCATCTTGGCTTGATGCACCTTAAGAAAAAATATTTGTTTAAAAAAATCCTCATTATACATGTTATGAATGCATAAAATATGCATGTTGAAAGGAAATTATTTCTGTTCTTATTTTTCATGTAGAAAATCAAAAATAGATAATGTAAGATTAGACCACTTCATGGCAGCTTTTACATTATTTCATGACGATACAGGGAAAAGAATTGCACAGTATGATATTTATTACAATCAATATAATTTAAGCAGAAACCAAATAAAACATGTTGAACAAATGCATTTAGTAACAGTAATAAAAGGGTATATTAATATCTCCACACTTCAATATTATACTTTGTTCTGTGTTAAGATTTTTGTCTCTTCCCACAGTTCCAAGAGTCAGAATAATACTGGCATGGACTTTTTAGAATCGTACTGTGTTCTGCTTTAGCCGTCAATATGCAGAATTAAATCCCTAAAATTTTTCGTCAAAGACAGCAGTGCCTGTGTTAGGAAGACTGTCAATGTGATCCTAGGATTGACAGATCTAGACTACTAATGTGGGGTTTTTTTTGTTTTGTTTTTTTTTTTCCCTCTCTATATGCTGCTACACTAGATAGACATTTTGCAAACTGGTGGGTTATTGGTAATCACTGTGTAAATATTTTCTTGGTAACATTCCTAAGATATGTCCTATGTATGTTCCTGTTTGAGGTAGAAGGTAGAAGTTTTAAAAGCGTTTCAATTTTTTCTCGTAATTGTCCTGGTTTCGGCTGGGATGGAGTTGATTTTCTTCCTATTAACTGGTATGGTGCTGTGTTTTGGATGTAGTATGAGAATAATGTTGATAACATACTGATGTTTTAGTTGTTGCTAAGTAATGTTTACGCTAGTCAAGGACTTTTCACCTTCCCGTGCCCTGCCAGATGCGCAGGGGGCTGGGAGGGAGTGTGGCTGGGACGCTGGCCCAGCTGGCCAATGGGCTATTCCACACCATATGACATCATGCTCAGCATATAAGGCTGGGCGAAGAAGAAGGAGGGGGGGACGTTCGGAGTGATGGCGTTTGTCTTCCCAAGTAACCGTTACGCGTGATGGAGCCCTGCTTTCCTGGAGAAGGCTGAACACCTGCCTGCCGATGGGAAGTAGTGAATGAATTCCTTGTTTTGCTTTGCTTGCACAGGCAGCTTTTGCTTTCCCTATTAAACTGTCTTTATCTCAACCCACGAGTTTTGTCCCTTTTACCCTTCTGATTCTCTCCCCCATCCTACCTGGGGGGGCGTGAGCGAGCGGCTGCGTGGTGCTTAATGGCCGGCTGGGGTTAAACCACGACAGTGTGGCACTAAGTCTTGTGAAGGGATATATTTAAATGTCACACTTGGAATAGTTTATAGAAATTCTTTAGGTTTGTAAGATTATTTTTTTGTTTTCCATAGCCAATGAATTCACATAGTCCAAAAGATGTAATGGATTTCTGGTAGTTGAAAGGATTGGTTTCTATGACAGCATATATCTTTCTCTTTTTCTTGTTTCATTTTTTGGCTTCCCGTGATATTTCAAGTTGTAATCTTTCTTAGTAGTCTTATACTATGGTCTTTGTTATGACTTCAGTCACTTGCACTTGTATTGATTGTTCCACTACAACATATGACAGAAATCTATTATTTTCAGCCATGCCTGCTAATAAGCTTTAATTTCTGTTAAAACATCTAAATCTGGAGGACAGGTTTCTGCTTTAAAAACAGCTTTTTTTTTAGAATAAGAAGCAAAGAAATGTAGCAGGAAGAATAGACATCTAAATTTTGTAAATATTCTTTTGTCTTTGTGATTTTTCTTTCTACAGAATAGTATGAATTAAAACTGTAGCATGCACCTAGGTTTCATTCAGCTGAATTTTCTCACTTTTTCAGAGGACCCTGGGTGTTACCTAAACATGCAAAGTGTCAGTGACTGAACTGTAAGAGGTGGGTTTTATGAAGAACTTAATGGAATGGAATGATTAAGAATGATTATACAGCAGGAGATCACCTGCATTTGGTTAGTCATACAGGCTTTCCTGTGCTTTCATTTGAGTGATCAAGAGCCAGAAAATCTCAGTACAAGGGTAGGTTTAACCGGAGATTCCAACCACTGCTTTTAAAGAGCTGTAGTAGTAAACTGATACAATGCTTGGTCAGCAGAACCCTTAAGCATATGGTTAACTTTAAGCACATGAGTAGTTCTGTTGACATTACAATTAAGTCTCTACTTACATGTTTTGTTAGAGTAGGGTCATTGCCCTGGGAGGGCTCCATAGGGGAAGAACACTCTAATTGGCAGTCTTATGAAGCTACTCCTGGCCATGTGTCTATAGAATAGTACATTTGTCGGTCCAAAACCCTCACATCAAAGGATCTGTGGTCATATATCTCAGGACAGATCCCAATCTACACTAAGGCCATTTTGGACTTCCTTAGTAGATGTGCAACTATTATTTATTCCTGCTTTAAGAACTGTCTGCATTGCCAGTGCATTAGTAAGAATGAGCACCAGACTCTACATGATCACTAGTAAAAGTTTGAGGCCATAGCATTCCTCAAATGTATGTTCTAGGCATTTATGTTAGTTTCTTGGATCCTTTTCTTCTGAATCTCCTTTTGATTTCTATTTATGGGGGTATTTTTGTGCTAGTTTCTATATTTTATGAAAGCAGTGCCTGTGCTTCTAGCCTATTTTAAATTTAGGCTTTTATGGTAGTTGGCTGTAACATGAGTGCTAAGAGTGTGGTGAAAAAAATAGAAGGAAACCGAATAGATTTATTTCTTTTCTTCCTTTTCTAAAGTGACTGTAATCATCCTACTAATAAAATTTATTGGGAGAATATCTCAAGTCTCAGGGTTTCCAAGTTTAACTCATAAATTCCGAAGGCTCTCTAGACCAGTATGCTTCAGAGGACACAATAGAGAAGTTGTCTGTCCCTTGCTAAGAAACAGTAAGATCAGTGAAACAGGCATTGTAGAGTTCTACCGCAGTTTGCATAAGGAACTGGAGTGAAAATCTTGGTTGCTGTATGGAAAGGATACTTGAGGAGAAGGCTACCAGGAGTATGGAAAAGTATCTGAGAAATGGCCTTGTTTGAAGGAAAGGTAAGGAGTTGAAATAGAGGAATTTCCCCTTTCTTTGTGAAGATTTAAGGCACTTTGTCAGCTTTGCAACGAGTTGCCCCTCTAGCTTCCCAGTGGTTTTTATTTTAGCAGTTTTCTCACACTTACTTAAATAAAAGAAAGAAATGGAGGTGGATTTGTATGGATAAAAAATGCCGTGAAGAACATTGCACCTCTCAGTAGATAAGTGTAAATATGCATCTGGCACAGGATATAATGTTTCAGAAGAACACAGCTCCTGACAGGAGCCTTCTGCAAAACCTCTGGCCCTTTGAGTGAAGTTTGTGGGTGCCTTTGGCTCTTCTGCCATTGACAAGTCTCCCTACCTGGCCACTCTCACGAACAGACCAACTTTCAGCCATTTGTTCCCTTCCTCCTCCCCACCTCATCACTCAGTGAGCTTCTTTTTATCTACTAACTACATGGGCATATTCACCTCTCTCCCAGGGATATCGATCAGATTTGTGAGCAATATGTATACATTTACATTTAAAACATTATTAATATTGGAAAATGACTCTAAATCTCTATTTTAAAAAAATGGAACAAACCTCCCCATTATACTTTTTCTCAAGATTTTATATTTGTGTAAGAGACACCTATTTTAAAGAAAGCTATCCCTGATAGATACGACTAGAAGACCAGATCTCAACCAGAACACACGTTCAAAGATGTCTTATTTAAAGAAAAAAAAAAACAAAAAGAAAAAAATCCAGAAAGAGTATATGTATGGAAAGTTAAAGACATAAAAGCTGCTCTCTTTTTGAAATTTCACACCAATCAACTGTTTAGTTTGTAGGGAATTTTTAGGGAAAAAATGGGAATGTATGCTTATTTCAAACCCATCTGAGAACTGACAGCCCACTGGTGGAGCCACTACTGAGCACCTCCGTATCTGTATGTGCCTGTGCTTGTATGCATAAGAATCAGATTTCAATCCAATTACTTCTGGGGGAAAAAATGTGAGGGATTATCAAACTAAAAAGACTTGAAAATGAAAATACCTCAAGGTTGGTCAATTTTTAGGAAAAGCAACTTTTAAAAAAGTCTTTTAAAATCCCTTGTTTGACCTCTTTGCATGTTTTTCCACTGATTTATTTGCTATCTTCTCTCCTAAATAAGCCTTTGCTCTTCTGGACAGCCATTCAGAAATGAGATACTCCTTCTTGCTCTCACTTTTTAACTGTTTCTTCTGATCCTCCGCTTCATTTCCTGCTTGTACAGTTGGCAATATACCTGTATTTCTTACTGTTGTGTCTCATTGTCTATTCTGAAACCCTCCTCTTTGAAATAAATCCTCTGACCTTCTCTTTCTAATGTCTAATGACCACAACAGGTTCCTCACCAGCTTTGCTCATAGTCTTATCTTTTCTGTCATTGACTGTGTAAATCTGTTTCTGCAACAGACGAGCTGACTTCAGTCCTGTTCTTTGAAAGCTTGCTCAAAGCTCGCTGGCTTTGCGTCATCCTGTGGAGTCTCAGCGTAAAATTGCCCACTTTCTGCCTTCTCCTCCTCACAGTTCAAGCTTCACACTATCCTGGTCTTTTTGAGAGAGCAAAATAGTTTGTCTCTCTGCTTTTGCAAGTGTACCAATTTTAGACTAATTTGGGTTTTGGTTAGTTTGGGGGTTTTTCCCCATTGTGCTGATGATTGCCAATATTCCTTCATGGAGGTGGCTATGCATATAACTTAATCAGGTTATCTGAATGCTTAGAGATGAGCTGAAATGTTGGTTCTTGGCTGAATCCAGAATCCAAAGAGGCTAATTTTCCAGGGGGCTACTGCTGAAAAGTAGGGATTGCATTCACTTTTTCTATGTATCTCTGCTTTCTGCATATGCATCTGTTCTCTGGCATGCCCTTTGTATTCTATTAAATATTATCATTATCACTGCAAGTAACTTGAGTTTACTAAGTGTTTAAAGCCGTTTGTCCAGATGCACTGCCCCTAAAGAACTCCATAGAGAGAACGAGTGCCTCGGATCAACTGCTCTGTAGCTTTCTGTCTAGGCAGAGTGTTTCTTCATATAATTCACATGATGACTGTTCCAGCAAAGTTGTGCTAGCCAAACGAGACAAGACTCACTTAACCCTTTTCTGTGGCAAACTTCATATCCAGTTTCATATCCAGCTTCATATCCATTAAAGTACTGGGTATTCAATGTATTTTTAGGGAGACATACAGTATTCTTTGCTGCACACTAACTGATCTTCATCAAGCTTTATCTGACATATGATTTGACTCTCTTCTCACCAGTAGTGAGCTTGCATATTCAAATTTGTTTGAGACCCAGGGGCCTCTCGCTTTGTTAGATTTCCTGATATTTATTACTGCCAATTGAGCAGTCCCACTGAAAAACCTTGCCAGTCCCTCCTCATAATGTCAAACAATAGAAAAATCCCTGAATTATTTCCAGAAAGTCCTAGAACATTATGATAGCAGAATGGTGAGGAAATTTCTGTACATGCTGAGACAAGATGATATTATATATATTGTATACATAGTGCAGTACAGTAAGAAAATAATCTTTACTATATACATATTAATCTTTACAACCTTCAAGGATTTTAATTTCAGTCCTTCCAGCTAATGGCATTAGGCCACACTTGATTTGTAAATGTGCCTTTCTGCACATCTGGCATTCTCAAAATCTTTTTCACAATTTCATGTACATTTAAAATGTTATTTTCTAATCATTTTTGTTTTTAAAAAGGATTTTAATATGCTCTAGTTCTGAAAAAAAAAGAATAAATCAAAATATGTAGTAGGGATTAATATAAATGTGTATTAGAAGAGCAAAGAAATCACTGAGACAAGACTAATCATCATTTAGATTATCAGTAGAAGATGATTAAAAAACAAAGGATTGCATGACAAGTTATGTTGATGCCATGTTTGCGTAGCCAAATGTTTCAGCTTTATAAATGAAAAAGCCTAAGCAGCTTACAGTGAGACAAAGTAATCATTCAAATTACAAACTTAATAATTTCAAATTACATACTTCATCAAGTTGAGTCTATTGTAACTTAAAATACATAGGGAATGATTCACTTTAGTTGACAAACAGCATGTAGTATGTCAGCCATTGTGAAATTGCTGCTTGGTTTTACAAAAGTGTTAATGCCATTAAACCATCTCTTTTTAGGATGAATGCTCAGGACTAGTACTGTTTATAATCCAACAGTTAGTAAGAACATTTTCTTATATGTAATGGTGATTTATTTGGGAGGTTTTTTGGTTTATATAAAAATAAACAGAGTTCATCTCTGACTGTGTGCTCTTACTCTAATACTTAGCTGTTTTTGATCGAGAGCTCAATCCTCCAAATATTTAGCAGAAAGTAAAGTATTTGCTGTTCTTATTGCTCTCATTGTCAATGGGAGTTTTTCTACTGTAAAGACTAAGCTGAATAGTAAGTTTGCAGGCTGTATGCCTAACATTAGAACTTGTTTTTCTAGAATGTTATTGCAAAAAACAGAGGGGTACAGATTCCACCACTGTCATAATTATCTCATCAAAGAACAGGGCTTGGGCTGATCATCACAATTCTTTTTACACACTTTCTGTTTGGGAACTTTCATTGAAGCAATTTCAGGTGAATAATGTAGTGAATTTATTTTTACTGAAAGATTCCTTCAAATGCCTGGCTCATACTCAACTTCCTTGTCAGTGGTATTGATGAGAGCACTAATTTGTTCTTAATTTTGGTGGATATTTCTATTTCTGTCCCTTGGCTGCTTCCTCTAATTTCTTTACTAACTGCACTGTGTCTCACCCAAAAAGGTTATTTTTGTAGTAAATCTAAGGGTTTATTTTCTAGAAAGTTAACAAAACCCAACCCCAATATTTTAGTAGAGCCTTTTCTCACTTCTCTGATTTAGTTTTTCAGAGGGGACACCATATGTGGCACATGGGTATCTGAAGTGCTTGTATCTGTAATCCGTTTCTCTGCTTTGTCTAGCAATAAATCATAGTATTGAGGTTGGTACAATACCCTGAATGCCTTAACAGTTTTTGTTCTTAAAGTACCACAAAAGTTTCATTTAGTTTTTATAAGCACTGTCTTTGGCACACACCATAGCCCTAACCCAGCAGAGATGGTTTTAATTAAGATTGTCAGATATGTTGAGACTATGTGATGTTCCCTTGGACCATAAACTTTTCCTTCAGACGGATATATTCATCCACTATCTTCATGGGTGTTTGGTCCTACAAATAGCCTGAATTTTCAAAAACAAACCAAAACAAAATGAACAAACAAAAAACCCCAAACCCCCACCAGTTTTCTTTGTGTCTGGTAAGCTTACTAGTAGATTTGCTTGTCTAATACAAGTTGATATAAAATACATGACGTTAGGTTTCATCAGTCTAATTCCCAGTCATTCTTATCTATCCTAGTTTAATTATAATAGCATGAACTTTCTTCATTTCAGTATTAATTTAAATTAATGATATAGAATCTTATGTTCCTCTTGTGGTCTGCTGTGAATGAACAAGCATTGAGGAAAATGTAGGCGGTTTTTGTTTTGTTTTTTTCTTTTTCTTTTTTTGGAACCAGACAGGAATATTTAAGTAGAAATTGATTCTATTAATATTTTTTCCAAAATTCTACTAAAATAAAATCTGTAAGTAATTTCCAATAAATAAAAATATATTTTTTAAAAAGTAATAAAAACTGAAACAGAAATATCTACCCTTGTAGCTCCTTGTCCTAGCAGTAACTAAATTAAAAACTCAACCCAAAGTCTGACTCACTTAGAAAATCTTAGTCACCTGTTGCTACTCTGGATGTCTCAGGTGGTCAGTGAAGGCAAAATTTATAGATGTAGATTTTCAGCTGAGAACTAATCTGGGGTAAAAATATTAGTACCTGGTGAAAAGGAAGAAAATATTATTCCCTATTTTAGAAGTAAGATTGTCATGAAATATGGGGTCTGCTTGGCATCTTGTGCAGACTTCTATTAAATAACTTCTATCAGGGATAGGCCAGTATGTTTCCTATCATCTGGAGTTTGTTTGCTCCTTGAGAGCACCCTCAGCCACATCTGTGTAAACAGGAGTCCTCAGGAGCAACATTTCTGCTTGCTTAATACCTTGCATGTCCACTGGTATGCCAAATCCTGTGGCAATCAGGGACTTAAAATTCAGGCAAAAGCATCCCTAAGCAATATCTCAGCAAGGCTCTGACCCTTATCCTGTCATACAGGCAAATATGTTAGCAGACTACAACTTAATTTTATGATAAAAATTTCTACTCTAAATGCAAACACCATTCGTGAACTTGATCCTGGAAGTGCTTTCTGTTGGAATGACTGATGTCAAATAACCAAACAACATTGCTACTATGTGACTTAGCTACCTGTAATAGCTGGAAGAACATAACAGTTGATAGCCAAGGAGTGTCTTTCAGGGACATACAGTCTGGTGTTATATATTTCAGCTAAAGTACAGTGTTACATATCACTGTAGTGTTGCGTACATAACAGTACTTCTTTTAAGTGACTTGTCAAGTGCGCTGTATCAGTCAGCTCTCTTCGCTTCCCAATAGATCAGCGCCTCTTTCAGTTCTTCTCGTCTCTTTCCTTTCTTGGGTACGTACATGCAAAACTCTGCTGCATCAGGTATGATAGAAATACGCCATGCTGTCACAGATTTTATGGTCTCCTCTTTTTTCCTGCGACTGGAGAGGTGACTGCCTCTAAATTTGAAAATATAGCATAGTTAAAAACTAAAGAGAAAAACACTTGCTCTGATAATGCCTTAGTCATAATGCTGAAGAAAAGCAATGTCACATTAACAATAGAGGCCTCATTTATTATTAAAGAATTGTTTTACTTACATTTAATTAATCAGATTTAATTCATTTTAATTTAAGAAGCTGTAATTTTGTGTAATGGAAGTGTATGCAGTAACCTGATATTTGATCATTAGTCTGATAAACAAAACCTGCCTTCTGATTAACTCTTGGGTTTTTTCCATTTTTAATTTTCTTTTTTTTCTTTTTTTGTCCCAAATCAGAAACCAACAATTGCACGGAGACCCTTTTTGTAGCTATTTTATCATTAATTAATTCTATGTTTTAAAAATGTTAACAGGAATGCTTAGCCAGAAGACTGATTTTTGTTTAAATATTTGTTATGTTATACATGAGTTTGTTGATATTGCGACCTATTTTATTTGAGATATCTTTGCAGTTGCATCCATTAAGGAATAAAAAACTTAAAAAAAGAGTTTTACATAGTGCCTAAGACCTCCTCTGTCATCCAATCTATTCTCCTTCTACTACATGCAACAAGTATTAAACTGTTTGTATAAATGCATCAAATTTGCCCTTGACCCAATATTCCTTTTTCCGTCTCCAATATTTACCCTCCTGGTATATTTATAGATTTATGTTTGACTGTCACAATAATCTTGCCTGACTAAAAAAGTCAAGCTCTTTTAGTCTGATAATTATTCTAACTATTTTCCTCTTCTCCCATTCCTGTTCTGGGAATTTGCCTTTTCTGTTAATATATCCTACCAAGGATTGACAGGATACTCATTTTAGGACAGGAAAGTCTGAGGAGAATGTTGCACCAATGGTACCAGGCCTTGCCCATTTAGAATAAACTAAGCTGTTACCACAAAGCATTGCCTCGTGGAATGTGTGTGTATGTATCCATTCTGATCTGTCATCAGCTAACACAATTTAATGTTTCCTTTCACTTGTTTTCGGTTGATTCCTCCTTAATAGTCAGTAAGCACATCAGCGTGGGTTCTCTGGTACTATTCAAATTCAGTTGGAGTCCTCCTGCCCATCCCATTCCTCCTCAGTGAGACCTCCTGTTTGCTATTGACGAGCCCTTTCTGCCTTTTGTTGTTAGTACGCCCCCAGTTTTGCATAAAATTATTAGCAAAACATTACCAAAGATCTTTCCCAACACAGAATCCTGGAGAAACCCACTGAATAACGTCAAGACTATCCTGTCAAACTGTTACACCTGGTTTAGACAGTTTCTTACCTACTGAAGAGTTCTTCTAAATCCTATCTTCTATGGTTTAACTTGTAGTTTCTTGTGTTGCACCATATAAACTGTTTTGCTGAAGTCTAAATAGTTTACATCTACCACGTTTTCCAAGAGTTAGTTTATCAAAGAAAATAAATCAGTTAATGTCACGTGATTTACCTTAGGTGCACCACTATTGCATTTAATCTCGTTTATCTTTTACCTGTGTGATTCTAATTCTTTTTTTCCACATGTGTTCCCTGGCTGTATGTACAGATCAAGTTGTATTCCAGGTTTAATAGCTCCAAGATGCCTTTGCTTCCTCCTCACAATAAACATCCCATTTCCTATTTCTGGTCACAGGTACTGAATGTGACAGATTTATTAAGGATCCTTGCTTCTGAAGTTGCAATTTCATGTGCTAACTCCTTCAGTATTCTTGGATGGGGATTATCCAGTTCCCTAAACATGTGTATGTCAAGATTTTCCTAGTCAGATGGAAGGAGATATTCATTTTTCTGCATCTTTTCTTATTCCTTATGTCCACCTGTTCTACATCATCACCCAGATTGGAAACAGAGCAAAGTATTCATTTAGTTGAGGACTCTACCCAGGTTATCATTAATGTCTATTCCTTTCTCCTTGCACAGCAATCCCATTTTTTTTCGCATTCTCTTTTTATTAATATGGCTACAAAACTTTTTACTATCTGTTCTAATTTCCCTTGGAAGGTTTAACTCATTTTACAGTTCTAACTTTTGGTCTATAATTTCTGACTTCCAAGAAGTATCTGTTACTGCTGTTCTTTTCCTGTATCTGTTATTTTCCTGTTCTCATAGCTTTTTACTTTTACCAAACACAAACTGAAGAAAAAAGGAAATCAAGGAATTTTTTTATTCTCACAAATTCCCCAATAAATCTTATCCAAAGTATTTGGCTGTTTTTTATTATCTTTGCAGTATGTGTAAACATGCACACACACGAATATATTTTCTACCAATAATTTTAATAACTATTTCTGTGAATGCAAATGAAACAATCTGTCATAGTACATGAAATGCAGTACCCGTATATACGTATAACAAATATTGGGATGTTAGAAACAATCATTTAATAGAAGGGAGGATGAAAAGCTAGCGAACCAAAGCAATTGAGCAAAAAGGACAAGTATATGATAGGAATACTTAACACGGAAAGTGAGGAACTGCCTCACTGCATAAAAAGGTTGTATGTCTTTTTGTAACACTAAATGAAGAAGACTGGGTGTGTCTTAGGTTGCAAAATGTCTTTGAATCATTCTACAAACTCAGGTAACACAGTGGTGTTAGAATAAGCACTTGTACCTTTTTATTATCCCAGATGTACCATTCAGATCATCTGTCCGGTCTTGTTAAACAGTTTCTTCTGTGAAAGAGGCCTTACTAATACATGCTGCAAGACATTTTCCCACTATTCAAAAAATCAAAATAAATGTCTATTTTACACATCATGAACAACCTGTCCATGTATTAATATAAAAGGATAACATAAGCTTTGATTTTTTTAAGTATGGAGTAACTTGTCCTGGCAAAGAAAGAATGCTTTTGATTTCTGAGTCTACTGAAAACTGTGCTTTTTAGACTCCAGCATACTGACCATTTTCATTTGTGGATTGATGCCAGGAATAGTGAGCATTATATTCTGCATTATTTATTTCCAGTGAACAACTAAAAGAACTCCTCCTTTTAGGAAGCTTTCTCATATATGAGACCGAGCCTTCGTGTTCCTTTCCAAATGACAAATCTAAAGAGACTGCAGCTGGGATTCAGTCTGAGGGTAAGACCTCAGCCCAGGTGCCTCAATATACATTACAGTCAAAGGAGTCCGTGGACTCAGTATAACTGGTAAAGCCTAGAGTGGGAGAGAGCTGAATGCACACACAACTTAATCCCGTGCTAAGTCTAAGTCGGAGTGTCTTGTGTAGAGTATGTAAGACGCCTACATGGAGCTGACAGATATTTACTTTCCTCTATGGGAGATTTGGGCTTTTTGGAGCAGCAGCTGGAAGCCAGGAAGAATGCCCTGGGCACTAAACAGCTTTGTTAAGGTAAAATAAATTACATCACCAAAGTTAACGTGGAATTGAATTCTATCTTGTGTGAAGGGTAACGCTAAGAAATAATTTCTTAACATGTTTAAGTTAGATATGTTAAAATATATTTAGATACATTCTGAGGTCTGAATTCCAGTGGGGTAAGCTTTAATGTCTTGACTCATTTTTTCCTGAACAACGAAAGGTGTCTTCATGTTATTGGAAGAAGGAGCATTTAAAAAAGCATGTGAGGAAACAAAAGGACTAGAGTCCGTATGATGGAAAGCACAGCTTATTATTACTATGTGACCAAATTGCTAGCAGGTGAAGGAATTGGGAAAATTGAAGAAAGTGGGGCAAAGATCAGAAGCAGTAGATGTTGATAGTTTTTCCCCTTCTGCATTCATCCAGCTGTCAAATCTGCATATACAACTCCACCACAACACCCAACACATATCACCTAAATCTTCTAGGGAGAGACTTCTCCTAATATATTCAGTTAATATATAAATAGGTCCATAAACTACAGACATTCAGGCAGCTTGTTGCTTTCATGCTATTTTCATGTTATAATTCAGTAACTAAATTTTGCATCGTCGTGGTTTAACCCGGCAGGCAGCTAAACACCAGGCAGCCGCTCGCTCATTCCCCTACCCCCCGCAGTGGGACAGGGTGGGAATTGGAAGGGTAAGAGTGAGAAAAACTCGTGGGTTGAGATAAAGACAATTTAATAGAACAGAAAAGGGAAAATAATAATAATAATAATTATAATGATAGGATATACAAAATGAGTGATGCACAATGCAATTGCTCACCACCCACGCTGACCGATAACCAAGTGGTGATCGCTACTTCCTGGAACACGCCTACCATTCATATACTGAGCATGACATCACATGGTATGGAATACCCAGTTGGCCACCTGGGCCAGCTGTCCCGGCTATGCTCCCTCCCAGCCTCTTCTGCGCTTGGTAGAGCATGGAAGCTGTCCTTGACTAGCAGGGTACTTAGCAACAGATGAAAACATCAGTGTGTTATCAACATTCTTCTCACCCTAAATCCAAAACACAGCACTAGGAAGAAATTTAACTCTATCCCAGACAAAACCAGGACAGTATTTAAGGGTGTTTGAAACTGGTAGCACAAGTGATTAAACTTTTTCTGAAAATGCCAAGTTGTTTTTCCAAAAGGAAATATTTTTGGTTAGATCAGCTGGAAAAAAATATGCACAAGATCCAAACCACTCTGGTCTAAAGCACTGGTTCATTTCTCCTTGGTGAGGTGCACCACTGTTACAAATAGTAAGGACAAGCAAATAAGACTCAGTGGTAAGGAGAGGTCAGAGTGGCCCTTAAGGTGTAAAGGATCGGTGGAGGGGAATAGAGAGTTGAAAGAGAAGGAATTACAAAAGCTCAAAACCACTGGTGTAGAAGAGACACAAGGATGTCATAATTTCTCGATATACATGGGTAAGTCTGACAGAGTTAGCTCACTGGAACAAAATTAAGATTGCTTAGCATTTCTGAAGAATATAATTTTTCCAAGGTCTAGTTAATTCCATAAATTTAGAATTGCTTAGTTTTTCAGACTTTTTTTCTATTTACTTTTTGGTGAATATTTCCCTCCTGGTTCAGAAGAACTGGAATATAAGAACCTAGGAGCAGTTAGGAAATGTGTACTCAGTAGGAGCTGGAGTAATTAGAAGTGAAGAAGTGATTGATTGTAGTCTTCATAAATTGCAGATGGGCTCTTCTGGTTTCAGATGAAGTTAGATATACGGAAATGAAAAAACCTTATGAACCCCTGTGATGAGTTTGTGTCAGTTCATATTTTCATGAAATGATGAAACTTTTAATGTGAAAGCTAAAATTCACATTTGTTTAACTCTTTATTCCTCGTCTTTAGGTATCAGAAAGAACAAACAAAAAATTTACTTGTAGGTCTTGTCCAATTCTATGGATGCTTTGAGAAACAAAGGCAATATAAATACGATACAGAATGTCAGAAGTATTCACGGGTTTACCTTGGTATTGGTGTTTTAACATCTTACCAATTACTTGTGACTACTTTTTGGTATTAAATCCCTTCTAAAGGGATTTATTGGTTTGGCAAAGGTACCCAGACAAGATTATTGTTATTTCTTGTTCTCTGGTCATGCAAAATCGTTTTTCCATGCTGTTTCAGAAAACATATGGAAAAGGAAAGTTGAATTCCTCAGCTGAATAAAGCAGCTGTTTGGTGTTTACTCTTAATCACTGTTAGGGAGTAGACTTTTCCTTCATTCACTGCTCTTATCAATGCTGTCTCCTGAAAGGCCATGGGGTTCTTTTTTCATTCAGCCCAAATTTCTAACGTATTATAGAAATTCCTAGCAAATAAAGACATTCTCCAGATTTTTGTAAAGTCTTTA
Organism: Fulmarus glacialis; assembly: GCF_000690835.1. Classification (NCBI taxonomy): domain Eukaryota; kingdom Metazoa; phylum Chordata; class Aves; order Procellariiformes; family Procellariidae; genus Fulmarus; species Fulmarus glacialis. Next base: position 20,013 of record NW_009195863.1, on the reverse strand, counting down.
ATATTAAGGAAGTTAACAATAATGAAAGTACTTAAAATAAAAAAAGAGATTATTTATTTATTTAAATTTTAAAATACATTTTTGTCATTGACCTTCATAATTTTTTCTGGGCTCTATGCCACAAAGCAGTGATTAATATTTTTTTTGAGATATATATAATGGTATTATTAGTCTTATCCCTACAGGTGCCTAACTGGTTGCATTCATTTCTGACATATACCCTAAACATTACTTAAATTTACCAAGTTAATTTATAATAATATATTGAATTAGGTAAGTTTTGGGTTTATTTACCTCCTCCTGTTTTCAGATGCTAAAATTTTACTTCCAAAATGTTTTTTATAATACTAGCAAGTTTTCCCCTGTCTACTTTGACACTTCTCAGCATCTCATTTATTCCCAGAGTTTGATCAAACTTGATGACTTATTTATAGTAGGCTGTTATTGTGCTTAGTGCTGTACAAACCATAGACTCTGTTCCAAAAATCTCTACTCTAAATCACATCCAGGCAGTCCAGTTGAACACACTGTACAATTGCTTCATCAGTTCCCATTGAATGATAAAATTTCTTTCATTATTTTCTCTTTATAACCCAAGAAATGCAAAATGTTTGACTGTTTTCTAGTATTCATTCCATATCCTCCTTTCTGAAAATTGATATGAAGATTTGTTTAAACTGATAGCAGTAACTACCCCTTCTGTGAATAAATTACACTTCCCATTTCTGAGAGGTCCTAGTCTTTTCCTCCTTGCTGACCTCTTCTCCATGTACTTTAAAAAATTCTGATTTATCTCAAACCCTCATGCAATCTGCTTTTCATTTTCTACCCTTAATTTTCTTATCATTTTTTGCACTCTCTCTTAACTTCATTCTCTAATCTTCTCAGCACTGCTGTGTAGCTGATGTTTTATGCCTCGTATTTCCTTTTTCCTTACTTTTGATTACATTTTGGACTTTTCAGCTCATCCTCATTGACTTTTTACTCCTTGTATATGTATTGCAAGATTGCACATGCAACCTTTGGGTATGCATTCATTTACCTCTTCACATTTTCCTTTTTTTTTTTTCTTCAGCTGTCAATATTTTTCCTTTAATGTTTTCATCATGTTAATTTTTCATCTGACATGCTACATTTCTCTAAAATGACTAATCCTAAACATTATTAATATTTCAACTAGTACCGGTTTGATTTGTCTTTCTAGTTTTGAAAGCAACTCTGGTATTTTTAATTCTTTCATGAATAGGCTTTCATGTCTCTAGTTAAATTACAATCTCAGAATTTGTTACAATTACTTTTTTAAAATGTATGCATAAAAAGGACTGGAAACCTCTCCAGGAACAGGAACAGTCTTCATTTTGTATAACAACAATTGCATTGCTAAAGATAAACGAATTAATCCTTTTATATAATAAGGAAGCTGTTTTGCATGTTCGTGCCAGCCGAGGATTCCACTAAGCCAGAGGATCCTTGGATATCACATTAAGGCAACTCTGCTGCCTGTTCCTGTCTGCAGTATATTTTCTAAAGTTAGCAGAAGGTTTGTTCCCATTGAAGGGTCTACCTCTAAACTGGTAATAAGATGGCAGTGGTGGCTGTGGAGATCAGTGGTCATAGATTTTGTGAAGTATTTGTGATGCCTGGGAGTGATAGATGCCTGTGAATCAGGCTCTATTAGGAAGAATCAAAAGTAAAGATGCTAGAGGGTTAGGCAGAAATTCCTCGGTACTATACACAGTTAGTAGGTGTTTCTGTTTCTACACAATGTTCATTTGCTGGATAGAGCTGTGATATACCTATGCGTGTGTGTGTGCATACATGTGTATATATATATATATTTATATACGCATACATATGATCTTGGCAAGTTGATGTTAATTTGACAGGGCTGAACATGACTGGGCTTTTTCATGCTTTATGATCTCTAGTCATGCAAAGCCATTAGACTAACAGAAAGTAAACTGACCATTGAATTAATGAATGTTTCAAACTAGTTAAAAATGGTATTGTAGCCAGGCCTTTGGTCTTCCTCCCACTCCTTCTGGGGTTGATGACTTAATTTTCTGCTGGTGAGGGAAAAGCAGAGGTGAGTGATTATCTGAAATGATTGAAGCAGCAGACAATGCAGTGGTTATGTTAAGGATTCCTTGTTTATGCTTCTGTCAAATGACAGATGATCCAAAATCTCCCTCTTGTGTGAGATGCACACTCAGAGTAGATTTTAGCCCTAAGTATTTATCAGATTTTCAGCAAATTGATTTGAGTGGTTTTGAACTGTAGAAAATAAATGAGGCTTAAGAGTTCTGGATTAAATTTGTACTTGTATTACGGCTGCAAATGGCTTCAGTATACAAAACTATAATTTTACAGGTGGTTAATCTGTAACATGGGCCAAGATTTTATTGCACAAAAATTAAAATCAAGAGACATCAAATACTGAAACAGATGTCATACCTGATTTATAGCTAGCTTGAAAAAATAACATGTTGAGCACATCTATTTCTGATTTAACATTGTTTCAGACTTTTATTAACATCAAAAAGGGGTACGAGTTATGTAGTGTCAGTAGGACTCTCCACCTGAGAGAAATACTGCGCAATCAAGTGTAAAACATTAACTTTACATGAAAATATATACCTAAACTAAGGTGGCAGCGTGAAAGCTCTCTGATACACTGCGCTGGGTGGAGGAAGGGAGTATTGAAAATGAGGAAAAGAACAAACTGGACCCTTAGTGCCAAGCAGCACAAACTGGAGTTAAGATAAATAAGAAGATTCCAAGAGCTATTAATCGAAGTTCAGCACCTCCAGGGATAAATGATTCTTATGCCTGAAATAGATTTAACTCTCCCCAAACAGTAATCTCACTCCTGAACAGGAAATGAAAATAAAAGCGAGCCACCTACAAGGCAAGAGCAGTCTCTACCTTCTGAATATTGCAGTCACTCAAGAGCTGCTAAATGTGTCTAAGTCCCCTACAACTCTAAAAATTTGTGAATGTGAATGCCTGCATAATAATCTTTAGCTATACAGAGATTTTAAAAAGGGAACCCTCATTTCAGAACCCTCATTTTTTCCCTGTATCAATGCTCTGGCATTAATATGTAATTTAAGTCGCATAGTTTGCACTGTACTTTTATAAACTGTAATACTTCCTTTTTCTCACTTAAAAATCTGCCAACCTGAAGATTGCTGAGAATCATTGCTTCAATTTTGAAATGGAGGAATTCTTAAAAGTTGCTATTCAGAAGTTCTGCTGAAAGAATTATTTTTTTGAAGAATGTTAGATATGCTGTTACTAACTTCAGGTTTAGCTTAGTATTATTAGTTTTCAGATACATTTCATTTAGTTGACATGGTTCCCTCTTATTTTCTTATTTAAGCAAAACAAAACACATGTTTAAAAGATGCAACACTCATTTTGGAGTTTTTAAAGAAGCTTTTGGCTTAGGAAGACAATGAGTTGTTTCCAAAGGGAGCAGGGTTAGATGAATGCTGCTGCATTCTGCAAGTCCAGCCTTGAAAGACTGTCTTTATTTAGCTGCTAAATGGGGCAGGGAGGAAGCAAGGATCTACCACTGCAATTTTCTTTTACTCCAGAGTTCCTTTTTGGAAAGGCTTCTTCAACCCTTCCTCAAAAGCCTGTAGTTCATGTTTGGCTGTAATTCATATTACAGACATCTTTTCCTGATTTCTCTGTTTCCTTTGGGATTTCATTGTTTTGGACAAATCTAGCTGCAGTGGAATCAGTGGCAAAATTTTTACTTCATTAGCATCAGGATTTCATCTTCCAGTTTTCTAAACCAGTTCAGGTGCAGCTACTTTAGTAAAGTTGCTATAGTGCACAGTAGCCTGATGCTTCCTTTTTTCTTTTCACTGGAAGTGTAAAGCTATTTATTTATTGAGTTGTTTGTTCATTCATGCATCAATACACAGACTGATTCAGCCTGAGTTGGAATTCCTGGGAATCTCCAATTTTGTGTGTTTTACAGTATGTCAGGTCTATGAAGTGAAGGGAAGTTTCTCTTATCTCTGTGGGATAGCCAAGGACCTAATGAACTTAGAAGCAGATCTTAATGATTACATTTTCTATTTGTGCTAGGCTGAAAATCAAGGGCTTCCTGACTTTTAACACTTGTTTTCAATCACCCATGTATCTCAACCTGGAGCAAAATGACTTAGTATCATCTTCAGTTTGCTTAGTCTGAACTGGGCTATGTTTCCTCTTTTTATGTTGTCCTGGTTTTGGCTGGGATAGAGTTAATTTTCTTCCTAGTGCTGTGTTTTGGATTTAGTATGAGAAGAATGTTGATAACACACTGATGTTTTCAGTTGTTGCTAAGTACCCTGTTAGTCAAGGACATTCAGCTCAAGAAAAAACAAAACAAAACAAAACAAGCATTGGGAGGGAGCACAGCCAGAACAGCTAGCCCAGCTGGCCAACAGGGTATTCCATACCATGTGACGTCATGCTCAGTATATGAATGGTAGGCGTGTTCCAGGAAGTAGCGATCGCTACTTGGTTATCAGTCAGCGTGGGTGGTGAGCAATTGCATTGTGCATCACTCATTTTGTATATTCTATCATTATCATTATTATTTGTAAACTGCCTTTATCTCAACACATGAGTTTTTCTCTCTCTCACCTTCCCTATTCTCTCCCCAGCCCACTGCGGGGTGGGGGGGAGTGAGCGAGCGGCTGCGTGGTATTTGGCTGCCTGCCAGGTTAAACCACGACATATGTACTGGGAGCAAGCGCTAGACTCTCTAGAGAAAATTCTAGAGTTAGTGTACTCTAAAATGTGTATACAGAGGTTCAGGATGCAGAAGCACTGCAGTAGTGATGCTTTTTGTTTTAATTCTCTTACTTTCATAACATTTTCTAACATTGTTAGTGTTTTTATTTTTTTTAATATTGCTTCTGAGACTTGAAATTATGTTTTTACAGAAATATCTAGTTAAAAGCCTTGAGGTTTTGCTCCTGAGCAGTAATAATCAGATCAGACCTCCGCATTATATGGAAAATTACAGGTTTTTTCCACTGCTTCACCCATTTAACTGCACAGAATTTCACCTCCTGTTATTCAGTCCTTTGGTATTGGAAGGATTCTGCATTCTGAAACTATTGCATCTTTATTTTCCTAAATAATATCTTCAGCAAACTTCAACCCCCACCCCATCCATCCCCATTTCCAGATCATTTATGAATATATCGGGCTATCTACTCCCCTGCCCAGAAACCTATAAGAATCTTTTGACCTCCATTCACCACAAAAGTGATGTATGGTATAGTCGTTTTTTCTTTTTTTTTTTTTTTTTTTTTTTTTTTAGTATTTATTCATGTGAGGACTTTCTTTCTCATCCTGTTGCAGCCATGGGTCGTTTAGACCTTTTGGTGAGGGTCATGGTAAAAAGTTTTTTGAATACCAAAGACCTTTTTAAAGTGGATCTGCCTTTTCCACAACCTGCTTATCCCTCTTCAAAGGTTTATTTAAGGAATCTGAGACATTTCAGTGGGCATGTGAGTTTCTAATATGGAGTATTCAAGTAGAGGGCTTGTTCCTGCAGAACTAGTCCATGCTGTCCAAAGACTCCCTTAATTACTCACTGGCAGAATTTTAAAAAAAAAAAAAGTTACTAACTGCGTGTCGTGGTTTAACCCCAGTAACTAAGCCCCACACAGCTGCCCTCTCACTCCCCCCTAGTGGGATGGGGGAGAGAATCAGAAGGGTAAAAGTGACAAAACTAGTGGGTTGAGATAAAGACAGTTTAATGGGTAAAGCAACAGCCGTGCACGCAAGCAAAGCAAAACAAGGAATTCATTCGCTACTTCCTGTGGGCAGGCAGATGTTCAGCCATCTCCAGGAAAGCAGGGCTCCATCACACATGATGGTTACCTGGGAAGACAAATGCCATCACTCTGAACATCCCCCCCTTCCTTCTCCTTCCTTCAGCTTTATATGCTGAGCAGATTGTCATAAGTTCTTGACAGTTGGGTCAGCTGTCCTGCCTATGCTCCCTCCCAGCTTCTTGTGCACCTGGCAGAGCATGGAAAGCTGAAAAGTCCTTTACTAGGTAAATGCTTTTTAGCAACAACTAAAACATCAGTGTGTTATCAACATTATTCTCATACTAAATCCAAAACACAGCACTATACCAACTACTAGGAAGAAAATTAACTCTATCCCAGCCAAAACCAGGACACTGTGCTATGTGCAATACTCAGGATAGAAAAGTGAGGTAGAGTATGTTAACGTTCAAAGGACTGTGGCGGCAGCACATATGACACTGTACCTGCATGAGTGGTCAAAGCTGGCTTTCCCTGAGGGACGTGGGACAGTTGTTAAAGTGGTTGATCCTGGGGGAGCATTGAGGAGAGGGCTCTGTGGAGACCAGAAGGAATTGAGCAGAGGGAATGGCAGATGGTAAAAGCTGGCTAGAGAGATGTAATGAGAACTAAAATGTTTTGTATTGTTGACTTCAGTAAACTCTTCCAGTGAACCCACAAGAAAAATCCATTAAAATATCCCATAGCAACCAATACTCACTCACGCTACGCTCACTCACCACCTTTCAGTAAAGCACTAATGTTCCCTTTAAGACAATAGGTACCTTATTTTCAAAACATTGATCATGTTTCAAGGCAGTCTTACCTCTGATAGGAAATGTCATGCTTTCTACTAAGAAGTGCTGCAGTGCAGCACATCTCTGACGCTGTACGCAGACAAAGCCGAAAGTTGTGCTTGAGCGTAGTTCAAAAGTGTCATGTCCTTCCAGGCAAAGCTGAGCAGTTCTCTGTATCTTGCGAGACTTAAATGCACATGCAAGGTTGTCTTTATATACCACTTATTTTTACAATAAATGAGAAATTTGTGTTGAATGTCAAGAGAACCCCGTTCTCTTTCAGGTCTACTCACTGACTGTCTCCAACTGCACACTTAGAGAAATTTAAATGTATGTTTAATTCATTCCCATATAATGCTTTAAAAAGTGCTGGATTATCATGTTAAGTTAAAAGTCCAGGAAAAAAAAAAAATCTATGTAAAACACATTGCTTCTTATTCCCAATTTGGTGTAAGAGCTGCAAGCATCTACTTCTATTAATAAATTAAAATCTTATTATTTTTCAACATAAAGCCACGGGTAAACAATTTTCATTTAAATGGGAGAGAAACCATTTCTGGAAACAGTAAAGACAGAAAATGAAATGGCAAAGGCTACTGGAGAGTGTGCAGCAAGCTCTTCAAGTATGCATTAGGAGGCCAACATCTTCCTGGACCGTTTGTTATAAGGAGTAGTGTGCTTACAATAATTAGTGTCCTGAACAACTCAGAGATGATCGTAGACACAGCTGTTGTTGTTTAAGGTAGCAGGCACATCAATGGCAAGGCAGTAGGTATTGATTTGTTCAGTGACATCCTTCTAGCTATGTCATCTGAGTGAAAGAAGCCCCCAAATTAACCAATAATAAAGTGTTAGAAGTTGTAGTAGTTGCCTCTTGGGACTTGTTCCGGTTGAGGATAGATACCTCTCCTCTTCCCACAGCCATCAATCCTCCTTGAAGGACTGCATGCAGGTCTACATTGGTCAAAAACAAAATGTGAAGAAGTCCAAAAGGACAAAGTAACAGATTGCTGGATTTTATATATATTGAAAATTTCCTCACAGTGTTCTGAAACTTGATCTAACTATCAATATGCAATTTTAAAAATGTTACAAAATGTGAATAAATTTTCCTCTTTAGGTATTTGAATACGGAAGATTTAAATGTATAGTCCCGTTCCATCAAAATCAGATGTCAGAAATTGTTAGTTGTATCAACTTGATTTCCTTACTGTTCTGATTGTACAGTCCATTTTTGTCATGGGCCACTGGCTATATAGTACATCAGCTGACTGCATGTAATAAAGAGTAACAGGCCTGGACATTGTTGATGTTAGTGCATTAAAAAGCAGTGACCATAAATACTTAATCCACATGAACTTCAGTGAGAAAGTCTGTATTTAAGTAATAATCATATGATGTATAAAATGTTAATCGAAGAACTTGAGCTCTAATTTGGACTTAAACTGTCCCATACGATGGTGGGATTTCTGTTTATTTAGTAATATAAAACCTGCTTGTAATCAAACTTTTTACAGTTCTTGAATTACCTTTTCATAAAGGTTATGTATTTTGTAACACAGTACATGACTGAATTTGTTCTCTTATTGTTTTCAAGTAGACGGGCAAAAAAATTCTTTTGACACATAAACTAAGTTTTACACAAGCAAGTATTCAATTAAATTTGAAAAAGTGGATTTATACTACTGCTTTTGAGATCAAGATACCATTATAGGCCAAGCTTTAGTTTAAAAACCAAAAGTATCTTTTCATATATGAGTTATGTTACAACTGGATATAGATTCATATTTCCAAAACCACATAATTGTAAATATGGCTGAAGTAAAACAAATATTTCACAAGTATCTATCATCTTAAAAAAAAAAAAAAAAGTTGTTTGCATTAGTTATTTTCTATAAACATTCACTCCACAGAATAAAAGTTTAGTTCTTTTTTTTCATTTTTCTTGGAGCTAAAGGAAAAATTAGTATCTAGGCCATGGCACTTGACATCAAGCACAAATAATCCTGATCAGGAGAAGGAGTTAAAAAAAATCTTCTATATTTATTGAAAAAAATCCGAAGCTCTTACAACATGTAGAGAGGTATGTAATCTTATACTTGCTTCTAATTCTGCTGCAATCAAGGTATTCTCTGAGTAAAACAATGTTTTAAGTCTTAAGGATTTTAGAAAATGCAACTGATCCTTATTAACACAATATAACAATTTTAAAGAAATGCAACTGCCAAACATGATCATTTTTTTGCTGACGTAGTGCTCATTTCTAAACTATGGGAGAATGCCAAGGGAGGCTTTCTTTACATCTCATTTTCTGTGCATTTCTTTTTTAAAAAAAAAAAAAAAAAATTATATCAACCCTTTAAAAGCTGCCATTGTAAAACTGCTGTGAAGTCATAAAGAGATTTGGGGATTTCAGATTTAGAATCTTATTGATATCTTCATTGTGTTAAGAGACTTTGAATATCAAGGTTATTTATACACATTTGATGTTCCCCTTACAAGTAAATATTGAAACTAGAGTCCTTTTCCAGTTTTTCTCTTATACAGCAAGGATTTCATGCATTTATATAAAAGGAGAAATTCCTTGTACTGGGCAAGAACTGAAATGCATGTTTATCCTACTGGGGTTTATTTTAGAAAAAGCAAATAGGATTTCAATCTGCCTAAGTTAGTTTTGGTTTTGGTTTTGTATTGGGGGGAGGGGTTTTTGTTAATGTTTTATTGTTGTCTAACATTCCATAACATGAATCTTAGACCAACTTTGTAATTAATAGAAAGCTATATCTGTTATACAATCTCAGTGTTTGACTTGGTGCCTTTTAGCAGCATATACAGAAAATCAGAAATTTTAATCTCAGATCAAGTTCTCTAAGTTTTCAGAACCCTGTTGACTTTTTACAAGGTCCTTCCAATCCCTTTATGTTGTATAATATTTCTTAGGAGGCAGCAGAGCACATCAGCTATCTTACTGATCCAGTTTAGTATGGCAGGAGCCATACTCCATAGGTGTTACCATTGAAGCTGATCCACTAAAATCTGAAATGTTTAAATTTGTGTGTAAGGCATCACTTTGGTCAGGTTTCAGGTGCACTTGTGCGTTTGTAACCAGAAAGAGAGATGGAGTAGGCTGGGAACAGGCAGCTGATGCTCACAGGTTAACTTAGAAGATGACTGAGCTCGATGTAGCTTTGCAGTAGTTTTCTTGGGATGCTGATAGCTGCAACGTAATCCAACCAAGGAGAAGCAGCTGAAGCAGACTGCTAAGGGGGATGCACTTTGTGTCTTCTGGAAAGTTGAAAACATGGGTGGAGTTAGTTGGTGCTGCTAACAGAAAGCCACCACACTTGAGGGAAAAGAAAGGCGACTGTATTCTTGTCCATCTTGCATAAAACCCAAACTGTTTAGGTAGAATTATTGTTGTTAAACGGCTGAGAAATTTGAGCTTTTAGCTTTCAAGTGATTTATTTTTATGTAAATAGGATTTTTTTTTTTTAATTTCTTGTAATGCCTTATTTATTTTTGTAATTCAGGGCTGTATTATCTCTTTATGTAAGCTGCAAACATCAATATATACTGCTAATATTAGGTGAAAGCATTTCAAAAGTGCCAAGTGCAGTTATGACCACACTTGAGTCTTGCCTAATCATTTGTTAATCATAGTAGGGTACCTGTCTTGAAAATGGTCCTGTCGTAATAAGATACACATTTGATTTTTTGCTGAATAAAAATTACCCTGCACTCTCTTTTTATATTGGTTGCTGTCTGTTTTCACTCCATGCCCTGTTGCATGCAGAAAGTGAAATCCACAGGCCTGTGGTGGATGAAGCTAATATTGTCTATGTCTTTCACTGCTGGCTGTTACAAAAATCAATACAAAAAACTTATGAGCATTCTCAGTACCCAATTCAATAGAAAATATGTCCCATTTCTGCAGCTTTTGCAACATTGTTTGAGCTTCCAGGGCATGGAGGTCTGGACATACTTTTTATTGAATCAGATCCTCAGTAATGTCTTCATATATTTTTAAAGAAAACTCAGAAGGTACACACTGAAATAAACAGTGAGAATCGTACAAGTCAATGGTTAGACTAGAAAGCTTGAATCAGGATGTGAAGACTGAAATCTGTTTGGCTAGCAGCAGTTTCTCCTGCAAAAAAATTTTATTTCTAACATGAGGTCTGCTATATCTGGTTGTATCAACTTCAAAGAATACAAACATAGTGCCTTCGGCACTGCCTAATTTGAAAAATATATATCCACCAAGAAACCAGCAAGAGATATTTACTTTAATGAAAATCATCATGGTTAAAAGTTCTATCCTGCCAACTTTACCAGAACATGTTCCTCTTTCTTTCTTTTTTTTTTTTCCCCTTTTTGTTTGATGCATTCCTTAAATATTTAAAAATACGTTTTAACCTATTCTTATTTCTAAAAGTCAGATTTATGTCAGTTCCATAACTATATGGAAGTGCCTGGAAGATATATGCAGTCTGAGAGAAAGCAGTTGGCTCATGATAAACATAAGATGAAAGTGATGCTTCTAGGCAGAGATTCAAGGAAATTTCTGGAAGGCCAATCTCCCTGTCAGCTGAAGACGTCAAAACATTCAGCTGAGAAAGAAGCTCTCATTTCCTTTCATTGTCCTTATACATACTTAGCATATTCAGCAAGCAGTATTTTGTGGAAAATTGTCTTCTGCATCCTCATCTGCATGGACTGAGGCAAAATATGTGGGTAGGTAATGGCTGGGTAGGAATAATACAGACTTCAAAGACGTCCTCATTGGCAAATAGGTGGAAATTGGTACTGAGTCCAGTCATAGCCATGACTGATGTGAGAGATGTACTGCTGTGATTTACTGACATAAAATCTGGTGACTATGTTAAAAAAATTGTAAATTTGTCTTGCCTTTGCAGTAGCCAAGCAGAAGTACTGAAGAAGCAGACATTGTAACTTCAGACAAGCTGAGAATACCAATTCTATCACCACTCTTCATGGATCTCCATTTTCTGGCTGCTTCATTAGGTCATTGCTAATGTAAAGCAAGTACGGTTCAACTTCAAGAACTGAAGGAATTTGTTGACATCTTCTAGTTTGATTTTAATACTATTACCAGTACTGTCAATAATGATGTGTATTTGAAGGTATCTCACCTTCTAAGGAAAGATCTCATTGACAGTATTAAAAAAAAATTCATAGAATGTAAATGTTTTAGAGCTAGTAGGGTCCCCTTGCTAACAGCTAGTAAAACATTCAGACATTCAGTAGTGGAGTAAAAATGCTTTATCTTTTGTTATATTGTTCAACATATTTAAGAAATTTGAAAAAACATACATATTGTTTACAAGTGTGTTTGGGGGGCATTGCTTTTATTTCTTGGTGTGCTCTTTTTTCCTTTTGTCTTGTTGAAATACTTGATCACTAACGCAAAGGCAACATTTGGTTGGGTGATCAACAACAGAGTGGTCAGGAACAGGTTGACCAGAAAGGTTGCAGAGTCTCCACCTGACTGGAGAGGGTCCTGGGCAATCTGCTCTAGCTGAGACTGTGTGAGGGGGTTGAACTAGATGATCTCCAGAGGTCCCCTCCAACCTCAACCATTTCATGATTCTTTGATTTTTCTACACAGTTACTATGGAGGTCGAAATATAATGCTAAAATTCATCAGATGTTTAATAAATCTGATTTAAAGAGAGTGCGTGTCAAGATGTCATATCATCTGCTCTATACCTTCTGGAAGTCAGATAAATGGGATTTATTCATATTCTACATAAAATGAACTATGATTGCTTCACCTGTGGCTAATGAAGAAAGACAGGTTGCTATTCTTAGGAGATTTTTTGGAAACAATCTTGGTGTCCATGTGTGTCGTGGTTTAATGCCAGCCGGCCACTGAGTACCATGCAACCGCTTGCTCACGCCCCCCCAGGTAGGATGGGGGAGAGAATCAGAAGGGTAAAAGGGACAAAACTCGTGGGTTGAGATAAAGACAGTTTAATAGGGAAAGCAAAAGCTGCCTGTGCAAGCAAAGCAAAACAAGGAATTCATTCACTACTTCCCATCGGCAGGCAGGTGTTCAGCCTTCTCCAGGAAAGCAGGGCTCCATCATGCGTAATAGTTACTTGGGAAGACAAACGCCATCACCCCGAATGTCCCCCCCTCCTTCTTCTTCGCCCAGCCTTATATGCTGAGCATGACGTCATATGGTATGGGATAGCCCATTGGCCAGCTGGGCCAGCCGTCCCAGCCATACTCCATCCCAGCCCCCCGCGCACCTGGCAGGGCACGGGAAGATGAAAAGTCCTCGACTAGTGTAAACATTACTTAGCAACAACTAAAACATTAGTGTGTTATCAGCACTATTCTCATACTACATCCAAAACACAGCACTATACCAGTTAATAGGAAGAAAATCAACTCCATCCCAGCCGAAACCAGGACAATGTGGAATATCTGAAGAAGTATACAAGTAGTTAACTTCATAGACATGAATAGTTTTGCAGGGAAACTTTTCATCTGCAAAATTACATGGCTTAACCTGGGCAATTAGCAAAAGTATCAGTATTAAAGGTTGTTCCAGTGGGAATAATGTAATGGAGATAGATCTTTCTTTGGAGGACTCGTTCATTCTTCACAGATCTGGCTCTTTAGATATACAAACTGTTTCTTTAGATACAGTAGGAATCACACAAATAGAAACAATGTCTTTAAAAACAATTACTGTTTTTTTGCTATTTCCACTGCCACTGATCAGTCTCCATTATTCTTTTTCAGGGCTATCATTTCCAGAGATTTTCCTGTCCCTGGCAATCCCTCTGTTCTGTTTTCTCTGTTTCTCTCAGACAGTTATGCACAGCACAATGTCATAGAACTTCATGTTCTTTCTGTCAGTCCCCAGAAAATATTTGCAAATGCTCTAAGACTAGTGATGGGTGTCTGTCTTCTGGGTGGTGGCTCTTATTGTTTTGCCAATTCTAAATAAAGTGGAAGGTAACTGTCTCATTTAAGTTGTTTGTTAGTGTTTGCTGAGGAGTAAGTAACCTGTAATAACATCACAAAACATGTGAATGTATATAAACCAGAAATATTTCTTATTCTTTAATAGTATGTTTAGAACATAATATATTTCAAATGGACTAGATGAAATACGCTGTCCTAAATTTAGCTTTCTTTTGTTATGTGATGTTTGTTTTAGAGTTATTCAACCAAATTTTATGTGACTATATTTCAACCACGGGATTGTTTGCAAACTGATTGTGGGGATTATCATATTGTAAGTATAGGAAACTTGAGCTGTTTTGATTGGTTACATATGCCATAGCCTTTGTTTCTGTTAACAGACTATATGAACAAAATTTATAGAAACTTATGATTCTTTTGATTTCCAATATTCTTCATAATAATTTTAAATATTATATTCAAAGGCAAACATCATGAATACATTTGTGAAAATATTAACTTTTATTCTGAATTTTTACAATAGACTTCTAAAAAAAAAATTCTTCAGTATGGGCTTTAATAGAAATCGTTCATTAAGTAGACTGTAACACTTTTGGTAAACATATATATTTTGATTTTCCTATTCTGACAGAAATATTTTTATTTATATTCTAGACAGTGATATAAAGAAAATTATTATTATTGTTGTTGTTGTTGTTGTTGTTATTGTTTTTCAGCCAGCGGTGTTTGAATGGCTGAAATATTACATCAGTTTATGCAGACATTAATTCTAAAAAGCAAATTTTAGTAGTCAAAACCCAATCATTTTTCTAAAACAGGCAAACTAATAAAGGAAAAAAACAGCTAAAAATACTTATCTGTGTGAATTATGCTATTTATTCTTTACATAGACACTGTGTGAATCCATTGTTTTCTATGACTGTATGATATTCAACATCTGGAAGAGTAGAAAATAGGTGAAAATCAACAGCTAAATAGCTATATATTTCAGAAGCTATCAAACTTCACTTTGCATTTCACATGTGCATTATTTATGTATTTATGAGAGTCTTATTGTGCATGTTAATGTTGTATGCTGGACAGATATTTCCCCCACTTGGTAACAATATGAGACCATTGCCAAAAGAAAAGAAAAAAAAAGAGAAAAAAAAATCCCGGCAGATCAGAAGCTTGCCTGGCAGAGGTGTATATTCTCTACCTGTGGGAAAGTGCAGACTGAAGTAACATTTTATGAAACCACACTACAGAGTGTGACCTGAGAAATCAAATTTTGTGGAGAGGAAGAAAGCATGAACAAACTGACTAGTGTATCTCTTCCTTAGCAGTTTAGAAGTCTGCTCCTGAAAGATTATTTTGTTTGGAAGTACTTCTTTGGACCTTCTACAACAAACTATTGTTTTTGCTGTCATCAATGATCCTTCTGCTTTTACATCTTGCAATCTGTTTTGAGTTGTCACTTATCACTGTGTCTTTCCACTTGCACTAGGTAGTTAATGTAAAATTAACATGGCTAAGATGCCTCTAACATTAAAAATAGTACTACACCCCAAAAGGTAGCAGCAACTTTCACATGATCTTCTGCATTAAAACCCAATTTTTATCAAACAAAAGCAATATGTTTTTGAAAGAATCATTTTCAAGAACAGCCTATGCAGTCAAGTTACCTAATTGATTGGAGAATTTTTCATTTCGATTATGACCTTGAAGTCAGTGATGCCTGGAATGCCCCACAGACCATGTCATGGGTGCTCTAGTAAAGATCTATCGTTAGATCAATTACTAAAAGCAATGGAACATCTGATCCTACCCTTGAAATTAACCAGGAAAAGTAGGTCAGCACACCTTCAGCTGACACAATGAAGTATTATGCTCTCAATGACCCAGGAAGGAAAGCACTAAAGATTGATGGGAAGAGATATTTAAATGAGAAAGTTGAAGCTCACTAGAATTAAGCACGTCAGGATGATCAAGCAACTCTAGAGAGCCAAGTGACTGCAGATAACGGCAATTTTGGCCAAATCTTATGTGAGTTTATTCCCCTGGAAACAACAGTCATATTTATCATGAAATGAAAAGGATTTAGGCTTCAAAGATCTAACAGTCTTTCCAAATGGTAGCCATTTCTTTCCTTATTGTTCTTTGTTTTTTAATAACATTATTTGGTTTTCATTAGTTATCATAGTCTCTCTATATGTGACATAAAGGCTGTTGCCACTTTTTCTGAGCAGTTAAAACCACTAAAAAATGGTGTCAGAAAGAATTCTGCAGATTATCACTGCCAAAAGATTTAAGAAAACTGTTTTCTGAGTATGCTTCAGAGGCATTATTCTTCTTTGAATAAAAAACAAGTGGAGAAAATTAACAAAATACTTATCGTAATACAAGAATATCAGAACGATATGCAAGCATTTTTAAATTATTCCATGGTCAAGAGTTCAGCACGTATTCTGAAACAGCTGTTTTGGTTGTATATAGGCAGCAGTGCAGCCTAACAGTACTCTAGGAAAGGCATCACAGAAGCACTACATTGTTTTTTCCTTTCATTTCTATTGGCTGTAAATTAAAATGGACCATACTTGCTAGAAATAGACTTTGAGGGAAGACACTACACATGTTCAAATTATTGTTTAAAGACTCTGAGAAATCCTTGTCTGTGAAGGCAGAAGGATTTCATGATCACTTTATAGATCAATAGTGAGATAAAAGGTGTGTTTTGCTGAAGTGTGTTACAGATTATGCAATGCCTTTCCCAAGCTTTCTGGGACAAGCAACATAAGGAAAAGAAGGGCGAAAGATCTTGGCAGTTTCTTACCAGACTGACAGATTTCTTTTTGCCAAATCTGAAAAGGAGACTAAACTCGCACTTGCCTTTTCTACGACAAGTGCCAAAAGTCATTCAAAGACTCGGCAACAGTACTTTGAGCAGCCAGGGATTTTAGGTAGTTAATGTATTTGCAAATTTGGCATTCAATTGTTTTCCATGAAAGTGACCTAATTTCTGTATTCAGCAATTAAAGGCACATCTGCCACAGGATATTTATAATTTAGAACTGAAAGTTTACTGCATCAACTATTTCTTGGACTACTAGAAAGAGAATTTACAATGTGCTGTTTTTCTAAATAATTCTCTATTGAGGGAAGCATTGCTTACTTCACTGAACATTTAAAACGGCCATATAAGAAATATGAAACACCTGTACAGAAGATTAAACTGAACATCCTAGAGCTTGAATGTACTTTTTTTTTTTTTTTTTGGAGAAAATGTGTAACTTTGATGCTAGTCCTTACACGAGTCTGCTGTGGAATTGTTCAAGTTTATGTTGTTACAGCAACTGGAGTGGAGTGGACAGGGCGTCCAGAGTGTGAGCAATGAGACTACTTCAATGTACTTCAATGTTCAATGCAGACAAAAGTGGTTGTGAACATAACTTAATGTTCTTTACTGCATTTTTACCTATGCTTTAAGTAGTAGCTAAGGGTAATCTTCAGTTTGGGAAATAGCTGGGGCAACTGATTAACTGACTCTGTCAAGACCTATTAACTGCAACCTCAAGAATAAATTGTTTTCATAGACTATGATTTGGGTTCTGCCAGGTATAATTAAAAAAATTTTGCATGAGTTTGTTTCCACCAGTTTGCTGCTTCTCCTTAGGTCCTTGGCCCTTACTAAGGCAAAGGGTGTGTTAGTGGGCTTATTTTCTCTTTCCAGAAAAGCTGTCAAAACTATGAGAAAATATTTCCAATTCATACTGGAAGAAATTCTGAAATCTCTCATAAAAATATTTTTTCATATCTGATGTATTACGATTTCGTTTTTCTTTTTACTAGATTTCTGCTCACTTACTTTCCTTTTTCTTACACCCTGATCAAAATTAGCAAAGCTTTTGCTATCTGAACTAAAATAAACAACAAAAAACCCCAATGGTGCTGCATGTGGGTAAATATACTGTGTTGATCAGCCTGTTCTAGCTCTAGTTATTTTACATAAGCCACATGGAACTCATTGCTCTATTTGAACAGCAGCCTGTGAACTGTACTCTGCACACTTAAAATATTTAGTGTCAGCCTATTCATTTATATCACTAAATAAAACATGCTAGAGGGATGAAGGCAACAACTCTACCTGTCCTCTTAGTTTATCACTGAGGTAAGCAGGAATATCCATAAATTAAACCAGACTTAAGCCTCTCATCCAAACTGAAATTTGCCCATTTAAGGTATGAAAAGCTCTTAGCTTTCAGAGTTGGTATCTTCTTAAAAAGCAAAAGACATTATTGTTGTAAGATAACTATTTAGGCAACTGCAGTCTGTAATATTATTAGTAGGAGAAATGGACATCAAAACTTTGACTTGCAATCAGAGCTCAAAAATAACTTGCAGAAAGAGAGTCTTCCTGAGGTAGGTATGTTTTGAGATGAAAAAGGAAAGTTTCTGGATTATTTATTTATTAACTCTTTTAATTTTTTTTTTTTTTTTTTTTTTTTAAAG
The DNA here is from genome assembly GCF_000690835.1 of Fulmarus glacialis. Lineage (NCBI taxonomy): Eukaryota > Metazoa > Chordata > Aves > Procellariiformes > Procellariidae > Fulmarus > Fulmarus glacialis. Next base: position 1,943 of record NW_009195863.1, on the reverse strand, counting down.
AAACTTTAAAACATATAGCTCTAGTGGAATTCTTATGTTCTGATTATTTGCCTGAATGCTTTGTGGAACACTTTCGTTCTGTATCATATATGATACATCAGAAATGTCATCTGGAAATTATGATTTGGTTTGAGGTTTGTCAGGTAGTTCTTAAGAGCATCAACAAAATGGTGTACGAAGCACTACAAAGATCAGGTTGTAATTAGGAATGGTGTGCTTGGAGTACTGATTAATTTCAGGCAATGATTTCTCAGTACACTGGAGATATAGCAGACTTTTTAGTATAATTAGACTTTGAATGCCAAGATTGTGATCAATAAGAATTAAAAGACCATTTGCAAAAGCTATATTTATACAATTTATACAACCAGCTTTTCTATTCTTTAAATATGTCAAAGCCTAAGGCATAAAAATTGTCAGAATTCTATGCTAGCACCATCATAAACTCTACTTTTCTTCTTGCTTTATATAATAGTTATTTCATAATTTTAATTTTCCATGTACAATAAAGTTTGTTTGTATTTAATTTGTTTGTATTTAATTTGGCAGGTGTCAATTTAATTAATAATCTACAAAATGACATTCTAGATTTGCTTTGGATAGCAGTTCAATGCATTCTATTGATTTTGTATTATTGGACTAGATGTTGTCATCATTATTACTGTGTGCCATGCTTCAGGCAGGATTGGAATTAACCAATAGTATTTCAGTACAGGGAGTTTTTGTCTTTTGGCATGGAAATTGTATTATAGTTCAGCAATAAACTATTTTTTATACCCTTTTCCTTCTTTTTGTAGTTTTTTTAAAAACATTATGTATTAAAGTTATTCAAAACAAAATCCTTCCAAATTTTTTATTTCTATACCAGGATTTTTATTTTTTTTTCTTGAAGCTCTATTACATTTTCTTCGGAATATAACACTAATGTAATGAGGGCTGAGGTTAGTTGGTTGTTACTGTGTATTAACCTTTATTTTCTATATGGTAAAAGCAGCGCACTATTCACAGTTAGGTCAGTTACAGGAACATATCCTGCACCAGTGAGCCATGAGAACTGCTCTGGAAAGAAACCAGTCTCTGCATGGACATGGGTGACAATGGAGGAATTCTTAAGTATGTTTAAAACCTTCATAACTCCAAGAAATTGGACATCTTGTATTACATTTTACCTATCTGTGGTTCCCTCAGGAGTCTTTTCTCGCAGAAGTGACAGAATTTGAGAATACTATAGACCTCTCTGCTTTCTACCCTGAAAGAAGTATTCATTTCTGTTGAAACTAGCACCTCTTATGAATTTAGAAAGTTTTGTAAGAAGTATTGCAGACTTAAACCTGTATAACTACTAGTAAAAATGAAAGGCCACAGATATTCAGATCTGAATAGTGGTCTGTTCCATATCAGTCTGACTATTCTAATGACTAATGAAGATTTTAAAGTCTATTGTGAGTATGGAAGTGGCATATCAGCTACAACTGTTTGCAATGGGGTTCAGATTAGACTCAGCTCTTTCAAATGTTTACAGGGGTTTTAGAAACAGATGGAGACTCAAGGCTAAAGCTAGAATTTTTCACACAATTACAGAATGGTTGAGGTTGGAGGGGACCTCTGGCAGTCATCCTGTCCAACACCCTACTCGAGCAGGGTCACCTACATCACTGCTCTGGAGAAGGATCACAGGTCAGCAGGAGAGTGCCTGAAGAGCAGCACAAAGGAACTCCAGCCAGTAAGACAACTTCATCGAGGGCCCAACTTATATGTCTCTATGCAAATGCACGTACCATGGGGAATAAAGAGGAGTTAGAGCCTGCAGGGCTACGATCTTATTGGCATTACAGAGATGTGCTGGGATGGCTCGTGTGATTGGAGTGTTGGGATGGAGGGATACAGACTCTTTAGGAAGGACACGCAGGGGACACAAGGAGGGGGTGTCATCCTCTATGTCA
>NW_009195862.1:0-17394 GCF_000690835.1 Fulmarus glacialis | reverse complement strand
TCCCGGGCACGGCGTCCCCGGCCAGGGCGTCGCGCGTACCGCCCCGGAGGTGCAGGAAGGCCGGATACCTCTTCATGAAGCTTTCTGCAGCCGGGCTGCGCTGCGCTGACCGCTGTGCGAGTTCCCCTGCACGGCACGAGGGTACGGCCGCGGTGCGAGTGCTGCTGCTGGCTCTTGTGGTTTCCCGTGCAGCAGCACTCGACAGGTTGGCACCCGGGTTCTTACCCCTGCAGCAGGACACTACTGTGGGGGAAAAAAAGCATTGCTCGCTCAGTTTTCTTTTCAAGACTGAGGTCTTCTTCCAGTTCACACCGAAAAAGTCTGGTCGTGTGGTGTCAGTGGGGAGATTCTTCAGGGAGCAACAAGGGGTGTCTCAGAACAAGGAGAGAGTTCAGAAGGACCCTCAGAAACCGCTACTTTCCTCTTGCAAGGGTTTTTTTGATTGCAGGGCTGGTATGGCTTCCAACTGTGTATCATCAGATGCGCAGGTAGGTTAGCATCTCAGAGGCAAAAACAGGTTGGGAGAGAGGTGGGCAACTGCTGGGAAGGACTCCTGGAGGAGACCATTGATTGGAGTGGCATCTGTAGTCAGTTGGACCTACTGAGGATTTATGTATGTAACGCATCTTATTGCGCAGAATTAAGGCAAATAGGGTCTCAAAGACTGTCCTTCAGGGCACAGTTGGATAGGTTATGTTAGGCTGCTGATTCTTTTGATGATACCTCTGATGATCCCTGGTTAGGAATAACGCTCTGTTGGATGGCATTGCACATCCATCTTACTGTGGATGTGGCTGTGTGGATGACTTTCTCCACTCCCAAGTTAATTTCCTAGTGAATAGCCAGAGCAGGGAATGTGCAGATGCCATGAGGTGATGGAGTCTCATAAGGCATGGGGAGTGGTGAGGTCATGTGTTGATGCAGGGCAGGTGTCAGTTTATAAGGGAGAGTACTGAAGGTTGCTCTGTGCATACAGGCATTTTGTTCACCTACTGCTGTTCCCCTCCGGGTGTGAAGGACAAAATAATCCCACAGAAGCATTTTCCTGCAGGAACTCTGCAGAGGGACAGCTCTGTCCATCGTCTGGACAAAGATGTAGGTGACCTCCCAAACAGAACTCTTGCAGCTCTCAGTTACAGCAGTCAGGCAGCTCTCCAAAAGGGCTTGGAAAGCTGCCTGATTCACCTGGCCCTAGTCAGGAGGGTGGATTGGTGCTAGGACAGGCTTGCTGCTCCTGTGAGTTAGCCCCTTCCAGCTCATCTGTGTCCCTTATCCAGGGTATGCACGTGGTTGGGGAGGAAGAAAGGGATGGCAAGGTGCAAAGTCAGATGGGATAACTGGAAAGTCTGGTGTTCATTCTGACAAAGCTTTCTGAGCATGCAGCTGGTGCTTGCCAGAGGTATGCTTAATACAACAGGTGTGGATGTAAGTGGCTTGAACCAGTTGCCTGGGAAGCTGAAGCCCAAATTTGAGCCAGGTTACTGATGTCTGAGTCTTGTTCCCAGGGCCTGATGTGCTGAAGAGAATTATACTGATAAAGCCTAAACCAGGTTCTCCATTGTTTTGTTCTGTTACATAAGTTCAGGGAAGTATGTGACAGGGAGAATGACTGTGTCTGCCTCAACTTCTTAAACTACTTTTATTGCTAATAAAAGAAGCTAGACTGATAGTTTGAAGACTGACAACCCAGAAGACTGAGGTCTTCTTTCCATTGGACAAGCTGAGCACCACAAGCAAGGCACATCCCTGGTTCCCTCTACCCCAGAATGTTCCTCATCTTTGGCTTGTATAGGAGAAAAGGCTTTATTCAAGCCTTCCTCTCTGCTGAGACTGAATGATGAGTACTCAGAAGGAACATATGCAAGCTGAGTTTTCATTGGGATTCAGAGAAAATTTGAGCTGTTAGGCTGTGAAGGGAATGCTAGAGAGAGGCTGGGGCTATTACAGGGGTGTGAAGCTGACATACTTTGGCCGTGTGGATGTGGCTATATCACTGTCTAGTGGCTGTCCCATGGAACACAAGTCCCTTGCTGCAGCTAGACTTTATGGATACATCACGTGCTCAAATAATGAGTTCTATGTTTTTCAAGCCAAAAATTCTTCTTCCCCTGCTGAGGACCATGAAGCCTGTGTATCTGCAACACATGGATCCCTTACAGAGGATCAGATTCGCTCTTGGAGGGCAGTTGATGTTGTTTTGGTCAGTGCAGGAATGAAGAAAGGAATCAGCTTTTGGTGACTAAATGCTGAAAGGACTAGACTGGTATTACACTACCCAAAATGAAATCTACCAGTCCAGCTAGGAGTAAGCATAAACAAGGCAAAATCTGAATTAAAGGCTGCTAGAGAGAGACAGCACCCAGTGTGCATTGGATAAAACTAGCAGCCCTGTGGACTGAGGACAATCCAACAACAACCCCAGCCCAGCTCCACAAATGTTATTGAACAAGTCTCATGAAGGTGTGTCCTATGTGAATTAGCCTTAAACAAAGAGGACTAAAAATCTCAAGCCTGTTCCTTCTTCCTCCCTGCTGTCTTGGCTTAAAAAGTTGAAAAGTCATGATTAAATTGGCTGAACTTGTTATTTAATATGTTTTATTTAGTTTGTATCTATGATTTTTAAAATATTTATCATATTGCTGAAGAATGGTGACTGTTTTCTTAGAAACTGGAGATCGAAGAGACCCAGTAAGTTCACTTCCAGTCCATCCCCCCTGCTGCCATTGCAGAATTGTTCTGCATGTACATTTTCCAGGACCACCTCCAAACTCATTTTGAAATGTTCTGCTTTCTTGGTGAGGGTCTGTGTTCCTTGTGTACAGATCTGGACATAGCTGGTGATGTCTATTCTCACCTTTTCTTTACTCTTCTCCCTCTTCATCATCTTTGTTCTCGTATTCGTTTTTCAGGCACAGGCACTTCTTATTTGGTTATCCTTAAGTGTTTCTTCTTCCTCCTTAGCTTTTTCAAAAGGATCTGTGCAGTTGGGCAGGGCTACTCTGGCAGATACAAGCAGCCTAAGCAGTATCATTTGAGCAGTTATTTGTTGAGCAACCCTGGAATATCCTGCCCTGGGGAGTACAAAAAACCAAAACAAAAGCTCCAAGGTATTTGCTGAATATCAAAGCAGAAGCACACAGAGAACATTGTCCCTCTATTAATCATAGCCAAGCACACTCTTTTTAATTTTTTGCTATAAATTTTCAGCAATGAGTTTTCTGTTAAAAATGTTATTTATAACTATTGTAGCTCCTTTGTTTATTATTCAGTCCCTGCATTTGTTTGATCTATAGGTCACATTTGGCCTACTTGGGGCAGCTTAGTGAGCTGGCTGTTTTTCCTCATGACAGAGTCATCTTGTGCTTCAGGAGCTAACCGTGGATAAAATAACAGTTTCATGTCCACATTTTATGATTGCAAAGAAAACTTTCCAGATGTGAGCCTGTCAAAATGGATGTAGTGATATCTGCATCAGAAGGCTGCCAGCTTCAAACAGTAATTCTGAGAGGTAGGATTTGCTTTCCACATGTCAGCTCCAGAGCCTGTTAACAACTATTTAAAAATCAGCATGGTGAACAGTATCTCTGTTTGCTCATAAATGAAAAGAGACAACTAGTGTGAAAAAAGAAGCCACTGAGGATGAAACTTTCCAGCGTTAGCACAATAACTGAACTGAAGGCAAAATTTACTAGTGTTTGGCTGTCTGCTTTTTCCAGTCAGGCTCCTCCTATATTCTCTGATCTTCTTTCCTCAGTCAGTTTTGTGGGTTGTTTTTTTTTTTCCTTCTGATATTAGTTCTCTCACTGTCTTCCCTCATTTTCACACCTTTATTTCTTCTCTATATTTCCGAAGTTTCGTTCAGGAGAGCTACAGAAAACCTTGCACACACTGCCCTGTCTTTTTTCCTCAGACTGAAGCACAAAGGCAGCACATCTGTCTGAGGCAATAGTGATTATTAAGTCTGCAGGTCCATAAATGTTATTCCCTTTGTGTTCATCTGCAAGTGAAGTGTTGGGATGGAGAACCATCAAATCTGACCTCAAAGGAGGCTTCCAAACATCCCTTCAGCACTGACAACCCAAGCAAAAGTTATACCATAGGATTAAAAACAAACACAGAACTACACTGAATTCCGAAGACTTTGAAGTTACAGCTGGATAGCTTAAAAATGTTCCCCCCCCCTATATTTAGAAGTGCTTTTGGAGGACTTATATGTATGCATTCAAAAATTTCAAGGTCAAAACTGAACCTTAAGTGCTCACTTACTCTTGCGAAGCCTCTTGATCTTACCTCATGTTTCCCACAGCTCCTTAGCTCCTGTCCTTCCTGATCTCCTGCTGCACTTCTATTAAGAGAGCATGTCACAGAAGTCCTGCATTTTAGCCGGAATTCTAGCCATATGCACATAAGCTTGCTTCTCTCAACTCCTTTCTCTTGTAATTTCTGTTCCACTTTTGAGTTGCACATACGATCTGTCCCAAAATTGTAGCATTCCCAGAGAATTTACACTCTGAATAATAAACAGCCTTCCTAAGAACAGAAGGCTCTTAATTAGCTCACACACTAAAAATAATTTTAAAATGTGATTTATTTAAAGAATCAATTCTGTTTCATGCGGTTGCAGGCGTGAGCAGATTTTGACAGATTGACTGGGTGTGGTGTGGATTTTGTGTTTGGTTTTGGTCTGTTCAGGTATTATCTGTCTGGACAAACATTATCTGAGAGATGAATCTTAAGTTCAGCTGCTGTTGTGGTTAATTATTCATGATGATGGAGGTTAATAGCTACTTTTTCCTACAATCTTTGTAAGTGAAAGTTTTTACTGTAGTAAAGGCTGAATGCTAATGTATTCCTCCCTATAAATCACGGGGATCTGACTTTCTACAGATTAGTTGCTGTCTCCTGTTGTTCTCTAAAAACAATAGACAGATGAAGAACTGGCAGTGCAAGCGGTGATCTGTAATGCAGATCCTTTAGGATATTTACTATATAACACATAACACAGTGAAAGTATAAGGCCCCATCAAAAGATCTGAACAGCCCCCTGGAGGTGTCTATCTCTATGGACTAGAGAGGCAGCATGGGACAATTTTTGCTCCTAACCAAGATACTTCAGTCAGGATCTTAAAATTTGGATGAAAAAAAAATCTTAAAAACAGGATGAATGTAGTTCTCAGTATCTTTTTAGATTCACACAAAATGCCACCAGCCTTACCTCAGCACTTCTACTCAGTCATTCACAACAATCTAATCTCTTCAGCTGTTGTTGGGTTATTCATGATGAGAAATCCACACACATTGACATGTATGTATGACATGACACTTGTGCATGTATTCACTATGGCTTAGTCCTCAACTGCTATGAAAGCAGTTGGACATCTCAAAGGACATGTAGATGAACATCAGGTTCACCCTAACAATGCTGCACAGAAAAGTGTTAATTTATGAACTGGAGATTTTCTGCCTCTGATTTGCACTGCTGTGGCAACAGATGGAATGGTGTATCAAGTGCAAGTGTTCTCACTTTAAGACAGATGGCCTTAAAACTGGAGATGAGCAAGAAAAAGGACATAAGAATTATTAAAGATTTGGAAAAAATGCCTTAGAGAAAATTTGAAAGAGACAGATTTGTTTAGTTTATGAAAAGGAAGGTGAAGGTCTGAGTTCATCACAGCCATCAAGAATCAACACAGCAGGGGGGAAAGGGGTAATAGAGAGCTCTTCAGTTTCAAAGCCAAAGAGAGTTTTATAGTAGTAAAGCAAAAAGTAGATAACCTTGTTTGGTGTTCCAAGCTAGGCAAAGAGAGATAGGTAAGCCCTCAACTCCTCAGAAATGGACAGACACCCATTTGCCTGCATTTACACCCAGACACCTAGCAGGGCAAGAGACATTTATTGGAATTTGAATTTAAGCAAATTCAGACTTGAAATCAAGTAAATTTTGTAATATTGCTGACAAAAAGCTGTCAGAACAATTACCAACAATTTCTGGTACAATCTCCTGCAATGGAAATCTTTTCAATTCAAAACTGTTTTTTTTAATTGTCAGGACATTAATTCCAAATCCAACAGTCTCTGTTACAGAAGAGGTCAGACTACACGTTCACAATGCTTTCTCCTGTCTTTATGACTTCCCAGCCTCTGAATTTATGCCTTTATTACAGTATTGTTTGATCATCAGTCTTAATGAAGCTCTCATTAACCGCCTCTGCTTTCCTGTGAAATGGTCACACGTACTGTTCAGCCATTACTGAATAAATCTAGTCATTAAAGAAAGGAAATAATTAATCTCCTCTTGCCTTCTGTGTCACAGCTGCTAATGGGATGATATGATATCTATAATGTACATCAGAAAGTACATTGTTTCCTTTTAAAAACATAAAAAATAATTTAAAATGTTGCTATTGCAGTGGACCTACTTTTTGTCATATACTTTTCCACACTTACCATGCCTTAGAACATACTCCTTGGGCAGAGTGAGTCTTCAGGCTTTTATAAACAACGAGAATTTTCTGGGTGGCTTTTAAATACTCAGTTATTGGTCAATATTGACAACGCGTTTGAAGGGCAAGGGAAGAAGAGGTGTTATCATGTTTAGCTATATATCCTACTACATTCTTTTTCTACATCAGTGTTAATAGTTTCTATGACAAGATGTCTCAATTAAGGAAGTACTTTGCTTCTTGGAAAATTCTTCGCTCTAAAAACACACTTGGCCTCTCCTTTGCAAATAGGAATCAACCCACTTGAATTAATATCCATATTCAGTGTTGCAGAGATTAGTTTCAGATAGTAGAGTTATTCAGATAGAATGTTATTCAGATATTCAGATAGAATGAGTAACTCTGCAAACAAACAGGCAGTGATTTATTACATAGGCCTTTAGTGCTGGGTATTTAAAAACAATTTCTCCACCTTACCAGCTGGGACTTGGTCTATTTGTCTGTAACAAATCTTGGTACGATCTTGTTAACTCATTATCTGTCAGTGACTGGCCAGTTAAACTAACTGATTCCATGGCCACATCCACTCCTCTGCCCGGTAGCTGATTCAACAACTAGGTTACTATTGAAATAAAATAAATTATCATGACACCGATAGTTCTGGATTTTTAGTGGAAAGGAAAGGCCTAACAAGAAACACAGATGAATATCATATATCACCTGTCTGTATGTGAGGCTATGGCTCCAAGAAAATCCTCCTAGCAGAGCCACAAGGTTAAGAAATTCCTACTTGCTTTCTTTGACCTCAAACAGTCATTTACCCCTCTTTGTTGTGTGTGGTTGACTGTGGAAATGGACAGGAAGTTGGGGAATTGATCTGATTGAAGAATCAAAATTAAAAATACATATGTTTTTAATTTGGTCCTGTTCCCTGTACAGCCCCACAATCATGGGTATCATCACAACTAAAGAGGCTAGATGGGAACAGAAAGAGGACCTGCCTGAACCAGGAGAAATAGCTATAAAAAGTGGCTCAAAAGAATGCCTCTGTTCCTTGAAGGTTCCTGAAACTATGCTGAGAAATAACTCAGAAAACATTAATTAGTCCGAGGATGATTCTTCCAAATGGCTAGCCCTTGCTTAGGAGTTCTCAAAATGCTTTTGTAAGCTAAAGTCACTCCTCAGGTTGAAAGGCCCCTACTCTTAGTATAATCAAGTTTCAATCAGATGTTAATTCAAGTTTTTGCCTCTCAATGCTCACCTCAGATTTCTAGGAATTTGGAGAAAGATTGATATAAGTACAATTAGAATCTAGTTACTCAACTCATTACACATTTTCAACTCTGAAACTACAGGAAGCCCTTTAAACGTAACTTATTTTTTATAACAAAGGTTCAACAATCAGTATCATCACTTCACAGTTTTCCAATCTAGGATGATTGAATGACAGTACTCAGAGATGATATCTCACATAGTATTCCAGAGTCTTAATATTAGTATTCTACCTTTTTCTTTATGTTGATCATTCCATAGTCCTCCATCAGTAGTTGTCATACTTACTGCTTTCACCATTTGCCTTCTCTTTTAGTCATTACACTTGCTTCGCATTGTTTGCTTTTCTAAGTAGCACTTGCCACCCTCAGAAAGTATTGTAGTTATTAATTTTTTAACTTTCCCAGAATCCAATTTATTTTGCTTGGAGTTTGAAATAAAATCATCATCCAACATCTTGTAAGGCAGAAAGCAACATTTGGCACTGTAGCTTGGTGTTAGTAACATTTTTCAAATTTATTTTTCTGCTGCCGGTTTGTTTTGGGTGATGGCAAAAATTTTGTTATTTTGCAGTGATTGGACTTCTTTCTTCTTTTTTTTTTTTGGTGGTTGCTAATTTTGTTTATTTCATTCTTTGTTTTTTATAAGTACTTGTATAGTACAAGAGCACTTACACTGATTACAACTGGTTGCAATTCAGCTACCAGTTGTTTGCCTTTCAGCTTCCTGTTGAATTCAGTAGACTTGGAGATGCTATGGGAAGACTAAAACCCTGGCATGTCCACATCTGGAATGCTGTCCTCAGCTCTGGTCTTTCCCAATGAAAACAGGATATACTGGAACTAGAAGAGTCACAAAGTAAAGGAGTAAGAATAATCAGTGGACAGGAATGGCTTATGTACAGGGAGAGACTACATAGGCTGTTCAGTTTGGAGATGAGGCAGCTGAGGTATGTTATGATAGAGGTCTGCAAAATCATGAATGGTCTGGAAAATGCAAAAAAGGAATTTGCCATTTCTGCTAATACCAGAAGTGGATTGGGAGGCAAGTGAAACGATATGGAGAAGTGTTGAACACACAAAAGGATGGAATGTCTTTTCCACACAGATTGTGGAGTTCAGTGACAAGGGATGTCATTGAGGCCAAAAGTATGAATGGGTACAAAATGGGATTTGAAATCTCATGAAAGAAAGCTCCACCCAGGACTGTTCTGGCTTGTGAGGAAGACTTGAACTGGTGGATTTCTAGAACATGAGAGAGAATTGTACCACATCTGGACTGTTCTTATACTCCTTCCCTCAGCATTTGCCACTGGCCTACAGAGGCGGTATGCTACCTTCTTAAGTGGACCTTTACTACAACTGAGGATGGCTGTTCTTATGTGCTTAGGAAGGTTGGGACCAGGAAAGGAGAGAGAGATGAAGAGGAGCATTGAATGCATTGGGATATGAGATCAAGTCATCAGTGAGAAAGTGCTGGGCGATGTGATTGTTAGTTGACTGCTAGACGGGAAAGGCAGAGATGAGGAGAGCAGGGAAAGAATCTGCCTTTTCCTCTCCTTGTCCTGTTCTTTCAAGTGATTCAGTTCTCAGTGTGAGGCTGCTGTTTGGTCTCCTATCTTTCTCATGTTTTCATTCTCTTTGTGACCCTTTGGCTTGGGCAAGCAGTCTCTTTTTTTTTAATCTTTCAACACGGTCACCATACAGGTGCATATGTAAGGCGTTCGTGGCCATCTCTGTTCCTATTCCTGCCCCTTTCATAGCCCCACAACATTCCCTAAATCAAACATTAGAGGCAAGATATCAGTTCAAAAATATCTGCCCTGAAGTAAACCTTCCACATTCCATACCATCTCCTTTGTCACCAGAAGCCCTGTAAAAATTGAATTTCTTCTGCAGGCTGTTGTTCCTCTATTCTAGCCATCATATTTCTTATTCCAGGCCAGCTACTTTAATGTTGTTAATGGTTTCCCCTTGTTGTGCACCCGATGTATAAACAAAGGTCTTTTTGCACAAAACAAAGTCGAGTTATCATCTTTGATCAGATTGTTTGGATCAGGTTCAGCTGACAACTACAGAGCTATTTTTCCACCCCTATGCATTTTCAACATGCTGCAAATCCCTTATGCTTGTGGGATTTCTTGTTTGTTTGCTTGGGTTTCTTCAGAGGTTAACTTCTCCAAAGAGCAGTGTGGAAAATAGAGGAATGCAGCAAATTTCCCAGATCTTGAGGAGCAAAGAATGTGTGTTGCTGGCAGAATATGATTGCTAAGAAACATCTTGGATGCCATTAAGCTAAAAGCATAAGGGCTGTGAAGTCAAAGAGTGCATCCACAGGAAAAAGGCGAAGCTGAAGCTGTCAGGCCTTTGAACATATGGTGCACATGTGAAATAGATCTTCAAGATGAAAGGTTAAAAGTTATTTTTTAACTCATGTAAACAGTTCTTTTGTGCTTCTACAGTGCCTTTTGTCTAGGGATGCTAAAGCGTTTTTGTAGCTTGGGGGACCATTACCTTATCTGGGAATCAGGGACACTAATGTGCAGAGAGTTGAGGTGCAAAGTCAAGTCTTAATCAGAAAGTAAGGGCTGGCAACAGCAGAGACTGTTCCTTTCTCTGTGGACCTTGTTCTTACAGCACCAAGAATTTAATTTTTAAAAGTGCCAAATACTTGGTTAGTAGGGTAATTATTAACTGACTAACCCTTCCTATAGTCAAAAAGACCACCAAAATGTGACTTTGTAGTGAAATACGTGTGATTTACCAAAGGGGAGACTGATGCCTACTCAGGCAAGGAAGTATCATTATTCCCTTTTTAGAGATGAGATAATCCATGCTCAGTCCTGTGTTCTAATGAAAGAACGACGTTTGCAATAATTTTTATGCGTATATACCTCTGTCTTTCCACCTTTGTAAAAGTGCACATACTCAAACACATGCAGTTAGACAATGCAGCAACACTTTTGTTTAAATCTTAGCCTTAGTGCAGGCTCTGGTTGACTCCCTGAGCCCTAAGAATCAAATCTCCACCTGGGACCCTGTACTTTGTAGTACTGATGCAGTCAGTATAAAAGAAGTTATTTACTGGATACAGAGCTTGACAACAGCAATGCCAGGCATGTTTTGTCCAATGTATTAAACATCAGTGCTCAAAGTTCAAATTCGATTTATGCTTTTAAGTGCTTACATATCTCTTCACTTGCCCTCATCAGCCAGGAATGAAACTAGAAATAGCACAGTACTGTACAGATAGATCAGATTGTTCTTGCAGTATTTCTGACCCTGGAACTGAAATACGAAGTGATTGTTTCTTTGATCTAGAAAGTCTGAATAACACCTAGAGTACCAAAGTGATCTACAGGAAAGGGCATGATGGAATGTATTCATTTTGCCAATGTCTGTGATTTTAAATGAACCACGCTAAACACAAGCAGATGTTTGGAAAATAGGAGAAGTTATTGGCAAAGGCCCTAATAAGAACCGCTTTAGAAGAGTGCCTGATTTGCAATATCTGGATAGGCATCAGTGACGTGAAAAAAATAGAGAAAGTTTACAGAGGAGTCTCAAGCAGTTTTTTGTTTCTGTGAAGGTCTGATTTTGGAGTATCTCTTCTTCCTGAAGTGGCAGAAAGACCCTAAGCTTATAAAACATAGTGAATGGAAATTCTGTGGGAAATAATCTGTGGGGGAAAAAAGATTGGGGAGATTTGAAATATTGTTATGCTGATTTTGAGACCCACTTTTTCCATTTGAGCTTCTGAATATTTTAAACCTTTTAAAACATAAATATTGGAAACAAAAAGATTTTCCAGTTGAAAAAGAAGGCTTCATTTTGAAAACATTACATTCAGATATCATAACCACATAATTTTTTCCCCAGACTTTTACTGAGTCAATTTATGAAAAGCTGCTCTTCCTCACTAGCAGGACTGGTTTCAAAGAATTAGCTTTTCCTAATGAACAATACTTCAGAAAGACCATAACCAGTTTTAAGGAGGACTGTGTTTAAAACCAGTGCAAAACTCCTCACATGGGGGCCTGGGACCGCATGCTGCTTGTCAGTAACAAACATATCATCACCTGCTGGTAACTAGCTTTTTATCAAGAGCTGTCAAAAGGTAGAGGTCAGCAAGACCAGCACAGAAAAAAAGGTGCTGATGCAGGTATCCTAAGTAGAAGGCCTGACCATGTAAGATGAGGAGATGATAACATGAAGTTTTTTTTTTTACAGGGGCTGGAATTACCGGAGGCATCAATTAGCCACAGGGAAGCATGTTCTCTATGGCTGCAAATGAGACAAGAAATTATTTACAAGGCAATCTGTCTATTTCTATATTGCCCCCAGCATGGTAAAGCAAAAGTTCCTGATCAGGTTAGTAAGCGGGTCCCTACTGCCTACTGACAGCTTCCTGGCACTTCCCACTAGCTATATTTGCACTGTACTGCTGATGTGATGCATTTCCTTAGTGTCTGGGAAGTGAGCAACTACAGAAGTGTTACTATGGAAAATCTATTAACACTGCTGTGTACTGACTGCACATGTACAATGGTCTAGGATCCAGGAGCCATGGAAATGCCAATGGCTGGTTTAAGAGATGCAGTTATTAATAAAAGATTAAGTATACTTGTTTGGATGGATGACAAGCAGGGATATTTGCTCTAGATAGTACAAAAGCATATTCTGACAAGAATATAGGATACTTAAACCAATAAACCAATACTTCCTTTAATCCACATTTGCTAAACTGCTACTTTCAAGCCTCTGACTTGACTTGTTTCCTCTGCTGTGCTCTTTTTCCCTTGCAGATCAAAGTCTGCCCAGATTCTAAACCTGCTTGTTATCCATTTGCCATTCAGAAGCATCTACATCCTTTTTTAACCTGGTTCAAGCAAAGCCCAGAATGTGGTTTTCCTATTGGAAAAGTGGTCTGCAGTGACTGAGATGAGTTGTTGAGCAGTTAAATTCAACAAAGAAGAATGGCCTTGTGGGTCAGACAGTGGAGTGATTCTCAGCAGATCAGATTCTGTACTTTGCTCTTCCTATATGGCTTCAGTCAAATTGCTTAACTCTGTGCTTTAGTTCTCCCATGGCTGGCACAGCGTGACAATACTTGTCTACTTCCCTTGAGAATTGCTTGCATATTATAGTGATGCTGATAAATCGAGCACCTAAATGACTCCATAGCTCCAATGCCAATTTCTGTATCTGCCCTCACATACAGAAGGTCTGTGCTACAAAGACACCAGGACCTTCACAGATGCCTTCCCTTAAAGTTAGTTTCCTAAGTGTTTCCTCAGCTCTTCTTTGGAGCTGTTAGCTCCGTTGTTTTGATTCCAGGCTTTCCCTATTGCTGAAAGGTTTCATTTATGCCAGATTATAAATCAGATTGCAGCTAATGGTAACAGCCATTTTAATTTTTTCCTATTTACTTTCAAATGCAGGAAATAAGCTCCTTGGAATTTTCAGCTAGTCAGCTGTCCTTCTAATTTTCTTTGAACCATTTGTCTGTAGGCAATGTTAAACAATTGCTGTGGTCCATCTCAGATATTTCAGTAGTGAGCTGTTCCTACATAGAATGAATATGACATATATAGAATTAGACAGGTCTTCACGTGGCTCCCTCACTGAAGGTAATTTAATCTCTCAGGCGCGTTTCCTTGTGGCTGAGACTCCATTGCAGGGTCATTCTCGGGTGTTTCCATAGGAGAGTCTCCTGGAAAACCAGTAGGAGATAGCTCTGGGCCAGATCTCAGTTCTCTGTTTTCCTGTGGGGATTAGGCTGCAGGAGAGAAGTCGTTAAGGGTAAGGCTCCATGACACCAGTGACTTGGTTTTTCCTCACAACAGGGACATTGTAGAGGACCCCGTAATTCTTTTTTCTATGACTTAAAGGTGAGGTGGCAGATTCCTCCTTTGGTCTGTGAATCAAGAAATTTTACTTAGTTTAAAAAAAATTCCCCCCCAAAAAATGCATCTTAATACTTTTTGCCTTACAATACATCACACAAGTTGTTTAATTACACATTAGGCTGGACAACTAACAGAGCAACCACATTGCTCTTTCACTGAAAATAAATTCTATCTAGCACTCTGCTGCAGAAGTTTCTGAACAGAATGGAGCTTCAGGCGGACGTCTTTACTCTTTCTTCCCATGTCAAGAAGCATGAAACACCCACATTTCCAAATATGCAAACTCACACAGGTAAGTTCTCCTCCTGATACTGGTCTATGCGTACTTATCAGAAAGATAAGGGATGAGGGTGTGGTGTTTCTACTAGTTCCCAGCATGGTTCATGTGGGATTGGTTCCAGGGCCTGTTATATTTTCTGGTACAAAATTTCAGAATTTTGCCTCCTCACAGATCTTGTTAAGATCAGTTAAGAGTGGCTTTATCACTCAGCTGCTTAATCACATCAGCTGCTTCCAGGTCTCAGAATGAGGAATAGAGTAAGCTTGTTCCTCTTCAGTAATAGACATTTTTGTTAATCACTGGGAGAAGACCACTGGACAAACATGTCAGAACAATCTGCATTCTCTACCATGTGTAAAATCTAACTCACTTTTTCCTGACACTGCATTTCTACCAGCTATATTGGACTACTTGCTTAAAATAAAAACAGTGGATCTTCCCACTGAATGCTGAGTATGCATTCAGTAGCAGTATTGCCATAATATGCTAAGGAATGGGTTTTTTTCTCATTTTCTCTCACTGAGCTACTGTGATGGTCCTAATGCACCAAGATCTAGATTTACCTAACTAATGCTCAGAAACTTCTCATCAGGAGCTACAGAGGATCTCAATTTTTTTCAGTCAGAATCTTTGTGGAGAAATCACTTAAGCCTGTGGTGATCTGCAGTCTTCTTCATCTTTTCACATAAACAGCATTTTGATTGTATTTATATCACCTGGAAGAGCTAGGAAGGCAAAGACCCATTGCAGTTGCCTGCCATCCAATATACTGTATTTGTTGACATACTTATTAGAGGTCATTTAAGGAGTGCACTTGAATCAGGAAATTTACTTCTCTGAATGTTTTTCCTGCATATGTTTTTGAAGCTACTTGTGCAATTTGGCTTTGAGGCAAATTTTTCTTCTCATATTAGCAGGGCTAAGTCCATGGAGGGTCCAATGACTTTTTTTTCTGAGCCAAAGAGATCCAAGGGCTGGCAAGATCAGCACAGAGACTGTTATTTTACTTCCAATTGTTTAGACACGTACAGTGAAAGGTAGAAAAAAGATGCTTCTACTACAATCAAGGTATCAACTGCAATAGCTCAAGTGATACTGATGGCTTTCTTCCAGAATATTTTGTATTCTTGGAACATGCAGACCTGCTGCCAGGACTGGAAAGGTGGAGCATTCCCTATTCTTTTTTTTTTTTTTCTCCTTTCCTGCCCATGTGAGAGGGAGAAAGGGAAGAAAAAGGAGTGGGGTTTTAAAGTACTTTTCAAACATCGCCAAGGCAAAAACGTCAATTAATATTGCTTGTATAGCCAGAGTAGGAATGTACACAAACACAAAGTATCTCAGAGAAGATCAGTAATAGGTAAGTAACATTTTTATATAAAGCCACTAAATAATTATGTTAATGTCTTCAAGACTTTAAGTCCCGTGTGCTCTTCAGTTTATCTCCTAAAATGCCCAGGGAAAGCAAAAGTTGGCTGCTAAAAATCCATAATCACAGGAATACCTGCTTCATTCTGACAGATCCTTACATCTCCTTTGCTTGCTGCCTTAGGTAATGCTGTAAGGACATGATAACACTATCTTTCCTTAAGACGTTGAGGTCACCGGGGAATGTGGCAAAAGAGTACTTTGCAAAATGTCACTATGACTACCCAGCTTCACACTTTTATCACTACTACTCTACATTGCACAGTGGGAGTCATTATGCATGTGTAGTAAGTGATGCTGGAGCCTTCCCCTGTGGGTGCCTATTCAACCTACCTAAATGTTTGGAAATTGTCATAGAGGCATGTAAGAGAATGGATTTTCATGTCTCAGATGGTTGATGTTCTGTTGTATGGAGAGCTAGTGCAAACTGAAAGGATTTAGTACTACACATCTTGTTTTTTCACTGTTCTGCCACATGAAAACTCTTTACAGGGCCTTTTCTTGTCTGACCTTCTTGCTCTCAGCAGTATTACTTAATTCCATTCTTTTCATATTGTTACTTATTTTTGAAATTGTACTTATTCACACCAATAAAAGATTCAGAAAATACATGACACATGTTAGATAGCGGAATCTATGTAACCAAAATTATCAGGTCTCTTCATTCACTGGTAGATCAGTCTCCCAGTGTTTCTCTTTAGCTCAGCTGAAATCAGCCCATAGAGAAAGTTCAGTGCAGAGAAGCCTTTAGGTATTAAAAAGAAAATTTCAACAGGTTTTTTTATTCCTCCTGAAAATGCTGAAAAAAATTTGCAAAAATTGCCTTTAGAAGTTGGGGGGGCAAATAATTAAAACTCCAAAAGGATTATTTTGATATTTTGTATGTTCTCATTCTGATCCTTATTTTGTTTGGATTGTATAGTACTGACACTATTGCAGTTAAATGCTTCGACTAGATTTTTTTCCCGTTTTTACAAATACTTTTTTTCATAACTTCCCTTTTTAAGAGTATACTTTAAATTATTAACATTTTCCCTGAGAGGAAAACTGCTTTCTATCAACTGCAATTTTCACCTGCAGGGTTTATAAGTTTCATGAAAAAGGAACTTCTCCCCTTAGAGAGTCTCTGTCCCTGTCTCTGATGTGTTATCATCCAGATTCTCAATTGTCTGTATGAATTCCATTCTCCCTGTTTCACTCAGTTGTCTGAATATCTTTTCACTTTCAAACACACCTTATAATTCATTTCTCCTATTTTCTGATCCTCAGTCTTCTTGTCCCATGGCTTCTTTTTTGCCCGGACTGCCTTACAGTTCTGTTCACGTGAATAAATCTCCTCTTCTCTGTATCTTCTGATTATCTTCTAGTTTTACACGAAAAGTTCACAAAATGTGAGTGGAACAAATTGCACAGAATTTGTTGAGAATGGGCTAGACTTGGTCATGAGCCAGGCCTTAGGACAGGAAGAGAAATGACAAGAAAACTACAATGCAAGATTAAAGACTGGCAGAGTGAATGCATAGATCCTCAATACCTCATCTCCAAAAGTGCTAGTTGCCGCTGGGGAAAAGACAAAAAGAATCCCATCAGTACGGAGGAAAATGCTTCTGAAGTGAGATGATTTCTATCCACGTAACTCACAGAAGAGTGCCCTGGCAGCAAACAATGCCGACGGTATCCGGGGCTGTATTGACAGCAGCATTGCCAGTAGATCAAGTGAGGGGAGCGACACTACACCTTTTTAATCAGCAGTCTTAAACCACATCTAGAATAGTGTGTCCAGTTCTGGGCTCCCCAGCGCAAGAAAGATGTGGATAAATTGGAGCAAGTTCAGTGGGAGACCGCCGGGGTGGTGGATGGGGCTGGAGCACTTGCACTGTGAGGAGAGGCTGGGGGGGCTTGCTTTGTTTGGCCTGGAGAAGAGATACCGAATTCCATCTTTCCAACACCTACATGGAGGTTATTGAGAAGATGGAGCCAGGCTGTTCACAGTGGTGCATGGTAGGAGGATGCGAGATAACAGCCAGAAACTGAAAGAAGAGCTGTTCGGGCTGGGTGTAAGGAAA
>NW_009195861.1:132695-142637 GCF_000690835.1 Fulmarus glacialis | reverse complement strand
ATGATTCTATGATTCTATGAGAGAAGAGACTGAAACTGGCCAGAAATTATAACTTGCAGTAAACTTTGGTAGACAAAAATAAATATAAATTCAAACAGTTTAGGGGGGAAAAAAAAATTTATTTCCACCAACTCTTAAGTACAGTTTCAGATACTTAGTCTGGCTTAGGTGTTTCCTGAGAGTGATGTTTCCACTGTTCCTAAGAATGGTTGTTATACATCCCCAAAGACTTTGTAGACCTCAATCAGAGAGCAGTGAACTTGATAAATTTGGATATGGTGTCCCAGAACGCAGCAAATAAATTCCTATTTCACTCAGAAGGAAAAAACCACTAAAACAGTTTGAGCCTTTAGTGCCAATGACTCCATACTGGCTTCATGAAGGTGATTTTTTTTTTTTTCCCCTAAATATCTTCATAGTAGTACATTGTGTTTCTATGTTAATCAGAAAGCCCCAGCAAGCAGAGTATGCTTTTTCATTTTTAGTATTCTATACCTTCTTTGCTCTTTCTGCATTCTGTTAACATACTTTACACAGTCACTTCATCTAAATAAGGTAACTGCAGTTTCTACACTGTGCTCACTTAGTCATTAACAATTTTATTATTAGCATATTCTAACACTCAGTTCTGTAGGCGAAGCTTTCTCCACCTGGCATGTATATTTTCTCCCTACAACTGTATTTTTCCACATTTAATTTTTCAGTATTATTCTCACAGTAATAATATTTCTCTCTAACTGTGTGGAGTCCAGAATCATATAGAATAATTATTCCTGACACTGTACTTATCAGTGCTGTTGTTCACATCGCTGTCAACAGTAATCTGCAAATATCCAGGTCACATATTTCTCTTTCAATATTCCCACTTTTCTTTCATAATATCACAGCACGAGATCATGGCCAATTATATTACAAAACTTAGTGTTCGAAGAGATTCATTTGAAGAGATACCCATATCCTGAAACAACATTTTCCACCACAAAGATAGTGTATGAGCTGATCTGGTGTCTCTGCAGATAAAATACGTGTAATATAGGCCACATTTCAAACCTGAGTGCCTGCCTAAAGCTAGCACCTCCAGAATTATATTGATGCAGCTGCAAACAAATGGCTAGATTTTTCATCAGTGCTAAGGACTGTATTCAATAACCCTGCTGAAGCCAATACGAACTGCAGGTACTTGGCAAGTGAGAGTTTTGCTCGTAATCTATGATGACAGAAAGAGATACTCAAATGATATATGTTGTTTTGCGAAAGGGTCTTTTGCTGCCTAAGATGGAATTTATTTAAATAATATCTCTCTCTGCCATTATGTCTATTTCATTGCAATACAAGTAAGATATACGTTGTCAGTCCCCTCTTAGTTTTTCCAGCACTTGACTACCATCCAGTGCAAGTTGTTTGGCAGGATGAATAATAATTTTGATGAAATAATTTGATGAAAGTCAACTTTTCTGCCTGTAAAGAGTAATAAAAGCACTGCTATACCCAAAAATATATTCAGAAATAGCAAGATTTCCTCATCTTTACATGTTCATTTATTTCACATCTTTTCCATTTATCATTCTTTGTTAAGTGATTTAAGACAGGTGCATATTAGATCACGTTAGAGATATTCATTCTGTTGATGATTATGATAATTTTTACTATTTATATACTACTTATTTTCACAGTATAATAGCCAAGCTATTCTGGTATGCTTTTTGAAAGAGGAGGTCTTCTGTACATTCTGTAGCACCCAAAACAGTCACTCAGAAACTATGCTTTAGCTTGGTAACCAGGCTATTCACAGGTGTTTTTGAAAGCCTAGTTTCACAACTCTTGAAAAAAAAAGATCAATGCAAACATACACTAATTAATTTTTATGCCATTTGAGCTAGATAAATATTCATTTACCCATTTCCCTCATGTGCTGGGTCAATAGCTGGAGAGAAAGTACATCTGGGGTTTAAAAATCCACCATGTTCTTGTGTCAAGTCAGGACAGTAATGTGCAACTCCGATGACTGCCTATCCAAACTGGCCTGTAGACTTCCAGAACTTCCACATCCTGTCAGATCCAGGGGCAGATTGAGATGCAAAACTCTACTGCTGAAAATATAGGCCTTGTTTTCATCTTCAGTTGTTCCATCATGTTTAGGGACATGGTTTAGTGGGCATGGTAGTGTTGGGTTGACGGTTGGACTTGATGATCTTAGAGGTCTTTTCCAACCTTAATGATTCTATGATTCTATGATTCTATAAGTGATACATTATTGACTGAGACTTTAAAAGGCTGTCATACACATGTATGCTAGCAGGATACTTGTCTGTGATATCTGAAACCTTTTCAGACTAAACATCAAATATAAAAACACCGCCTTTGCTTGTACTCTTTGTACTTCTTTCTTAACTATCTAGATAGAAGCCTCATTTCTCCTGGCTCTCAGAGCTCCTTTGTATCAGCACTGCTTTTCACTAATGAGAGTTAGATGTTTTACAGTGTTATTCGTTAATCTGCCATAAAGTATTTCCAGTTCTATAATTCTTTCCTTACATTCAGGGATAAGACTTATTTCTTCCACAGCTCCCTTGTGCTAGCATAACACAGGAACTTCGCTGATCCTTCTCACAGGTGGAAGTTTGTGGCATTATTACTTGGTTACCAGATTTCCCTCTTCCTTTTCTTTGGGTCTCTCTATCCTCAGCACTGGCATGTTTTCCTTTCCAGTAGTCATGTGAGCAGGGTAATTTGAATAACTGCTATAGAGATAAAGACAGAAGGAGTTTGATTTAATTTTGGTTTAATTTTATTATATGAAATGTAATTTGATAGGGACTAGTAGAATCACCGTGCAGATGGCAAGTGTTAGGCAGATCTTATTACCTGGAACAATTGAGCACTGTCTGCCTTCTATAGTTTTAATTGGCCTTTCCCCATCTTAGAGTAAAAAAATTACAATGCTACTCTTGATGAATTCTGACAAAGGACAATAAACTAACTTAGTTCTAGTTCAGTTTCTATGGCAGTGAAGGTGGGTGCACCAGCCAATGCTCAAAGGAGATGGGCGTGTGGACAAGTGATAGCCAAACTGTGCGCCTCTATAATTTGAATTAGAATAGTCATGTTTAAAAGACTAAATAGTCACAAGGGAATAATTTATTCCTATCAGTTCTCATGAATTAACTTAAGATTCAGCTTCTGTCATCCAGCACCTTCTGGGATGAATGTCTCATTTGTGTCACTTGGTTTAGACCTGATTAACCTCAGGACTGTGTTTTGTATGTTGTGGTCTCTCCTGTTGGTCTTCTAGTGAATGTTTTACTGCCAGAAAGAGCCCCTGAAAGTGAAAAAGGAAAAGAAAAAGGAAGACAGGATTTATCAATATTCTGTTGTATATTAATATTGATAGGCTTACAGCTGCTGCTGCTTGAATGCACACACTTTCTTGGGTGAATTTCAGACAAGCCAATTAATACCAGTTAGCAGAACATACCTGCTTAGCCAAAAAAATTACATGTAATTTTTTACCCCACAAGAAATTGGACAGCTGTGGGTCTTGGGAAACTTTAGCACGTATACAGCATTGAAATCCTTCTGAAATGCTTCACACTTGAGACAGATCATGGGATATGATAATCCGATAGTGGAGCCCTGGCTATAATACCATCTGCTTTTCTTATGTGAAAACACCTTAGGAAGAATGGTAGCATTACAGTACTATATGACAATCACTGCCAAACAGCACATCTAGTTCAAGTCAAAATACCTTATTTGAAAACATCAAAGGAAAAGAAGTTGTTAGATTAAGGGAGAAAATAATAATTATTTTTGCCTGAAAGTACATTGAATTAAAAAAATGTATAGCATTATATATAATCAGTTTTTTCAATAATTGTATTTTACTACTTCTTTAGCTTTAAATCATTTAAATCTCTTGGTAAATAACAAATTGGCAATCACTTATGTGTTTAGTGATTAAAAGACATTTTTAACATCTGCTATCTTCAACACCTACTAGCCAAACAATTTATTTTACCTTCCTTTTTGCTCTCTCTGTTATATAATGTCTCTCTATAGTTTCTACCTTTCCTATGTAAATCACATTTGATGGGATAGCTGAGATTCAGATATGTAGTTTTAGGATATTCTTCAATGGTAGGAAATTTTTGAAAGATATCAAAAGATTCAGTCTTTAATGACAAATTTTTTTCCTTTGTTCCTACTAGCTAAATTATTGTGAGACTGATTCAGTAAAACAAAAGAAAATTATAGGACTGAAGTTTCATAAAAGAAGAGGAAAGACATGTACTGTTTTTCAGGGGATCTTAACCTATTTTAAGTCTCTCCGGAACTCTTAGCCTTCCATGGATAAATATCCCTCTTCTCCCCCTCTTCCCATGGGTTTGATACGTCAGTCAGATTCTAACAAGCACCGTTCCACTTTTTGTGTAGCTTGTGTTCGTGTAACCTTTTGCAGACTGTGTTTATTTTCAGACGGGTGGTATTTACATGATTTTCTTGATACCAATTTCTTCTCATTCTTTTTCTTAAACACTATCCTGCCTCTTTTATATGTATTAGTGTAACTTATACTTCCCTACTAACAAAATCCTCAGCAAACATGTGCTTTAGGCAGAATAATGCCTAAAACATAAGCAGCCCATGACAATAGACTTCCCTGCAATCTACTGGTACTAAAACATTTCAATACACCAAATCAGCAACTTTAAAGCTCACATTACTCTCCCACTTTTAGTAATTTTTAAGGGATCTGATGATATTCTTTCTCTCTAAAGAGCTCTGTGAATTAAGAATAATTCCAGTGAAGTCAATAGTGCCATATAGTACAGAATTAGGGTCATAAAGAGGAACAATCGTTGCCTGATCTTCTGGTGAAATGAAAAGGTGCCATGGGATTAGAGATTAACTGGTTTATACATACCCAAGTTAATAAAAAGATACCAAAAATATTTTCTTTTAGCCTACAGCAGTAATTAGGCATCTAGGTTTACACAAAGTAAGATTTCTGACATCTAGCCCAGTTTCTAAAAACTTTGCCTTCTCATAGTAAAGCACCAGCCAGTTTTACCAAGGATTTTGGTAGCAATGTTTAGATACCTATTTGTTAGGTGCTGAGCAAGTGTAATAAAATCATTCCCTGTTCTAAGGGAATTCTACTTCTATCTTTAAAATGAGATGGAGGAAAAAGTGAAAGCACCCACCTGATGTGGCAGTGAGAGCATGATGAAAGTGCCTAATAAGACCTGAAAGTTCTATTTTGTTTTGGTTTGGTTTTTTTTATAGGTTAGCTACACATTCAACTTGCTGTTATTGTGATATTGTCTTCTGCAACGTCTTGAAACAAATAAGCAGGTTTTTAAGAACAGCCACAGTGCTTTACCTTGGTAGCCCAAACATGAATATTAGAATTAGATACAGACGTCTGCATCATGGACAGTATTTTCTGTGTAAATTCTACCTATTTTTGATCATATAATCACATGGTTATTCAATGCCCCTGTGATCACAATGTCACTATTATATTTGTATTTGCTTCCAAGGTAACTATATTATAAAAGCAAAAAACCTGCAAGTTACACAGTAATTAATCCTTGAATGACAGAGTACCTATAACTATGAAGACAGGAACAAGTAATCTATAAAGAATGTAATTACTCTGGGCTGTGTTCATCAGAAATCATCCATGAAAGCCCGTGGCAGCTACTGAAGGTCACGGATCATGGCTCAGCCAGGCTATTCACTTGAGCTTGGCCAGCTTTGTATGTTTTCCCCTCGCCTTTTACACACAGTCGTATGCTAAGCATGTACACCTGGCCACAGTAAAGATTTCTATCCCCCATATAAACCTTTGCCTAAGTCAACAGGCCCTAATGTGTCCTACTGACAAAATAAATAATCTATCTCAAGGACAGCTTATGAACTCCAGTTTACATTATATATACATGTGTGTGCATATATATACATATATCTACCGTGTATACTACACACTATAATAACGTATGTGTGTATATAAATACATAATACTTGCATATACTATACTATAGTGTAATGGTTTGGCCAAGTTTAGTTACAGCCTTTTCCTCAACATTCTTTCTAAAATAATAGTTCTAGCTTGAGAAGTGATAGAAACCAGTGATTTCTCTTTAATTGCAGAACAGAAAGAGAAAGGTTGGAAGCAACACAAATATTCTCCTGCCCTCTGTTACTACTGTAGTTCATAACTGATTTATAGGGGCTTCCACTGTCCATGAAGGCCTATCAGCTGCATCAATTCATCCCTTTGCTGATTTTTTTCAGTTTTTCATATTAAAATAAACTGTTCATTTTTATTTAAGTGCCACTCCCAGATATTTCATGTAGATTACACTACAAGTTCCCACCGAGTCCTACAACCTCCCACACCCAGATTTAACTTTAAATAACCTGGACTTAAATCATAACTTGAAGGGCAATGTGTGCATAAATCTTTGCAGGTCTGGAACCCAAATACAATCTCTTGTATTTACAAGAGTAAAATAGAATCTCTAATCTCTTAAAATAATGTGAAGGTTACATCATTTAAATCAATCAGTTAAGAATGTCAGGAAACAGAATATGAAGTTTTATCGGAGAAATTAAATTGCACTCCAGTGTATTTTATGATAGTAATTGCACTTTTAATGTATTTTTGGTAAGTCTCCATTTAACAAGTTAATAACTGTAGCAGGTTTCTGCATTCTGATGCTGAGAAGTGGCAGCCAACTGGGAATTTTCAAAAATGGTGATGTAACAATAACATAAACCAGGCATGATGATTGCATTTTGAGATTCATATACTCATTCTTTCATTTCTTTGGATGAAAATTTGCCTTCTAGAAGTTTTCTTCACTTTCTGGTTTTGGTACCAACTCATGCTTGACTAATTTACTGTCATACTGTTAACCAATGCAGATACAGACATGTACCCATACCTGTTAACCAGCTAAACTGAGCTTTGTTTTTCTAACAAAGAACTCAAGGACAAAGTGGGAGAATAAGAAAGTGGGAAAGAAAAGGGAGGCAAGAGAAGTGTGATAGCAAGAACACCAGCTTTGTTTTCCAGGGACACGTAGTGCTCAAGCAAGCTGAATGGAGGCAGCAGCTTTATGTGAGCCCTTCTTTTTTAGTCTACTTTTGTTAGATTTGTGTCTTGGAAGGTGACTCGAGCTCAACAATGTCATGGAAGACCCTCGTCTTCTCAAGATACAGTGGGGATGACCCTCTCTATGGGTAGCAGTTACACCCACAGTGCTGGTGCCAACAGCATTCCTGTAGGCAAGTAATATGGTCAGACAGTAGAGGTGGCTTCAAGTGCAACTTTGGAGTCACACCTGCAGAGCAGTAAAGATTTGGTTTAAAAGACAGTGCCAGGATTTCCTTCAATTTTAAACTCGGCCTTATTAAACTAACAGAGGTGCTGACTCCCCTGAGAAGAGAGAACATGTACCTTCAACACTGATTTTGAACCCTTATCTTTAAATAGAAATGCTTGAATCTTTAAATAGAAATGCTTGATGGAGGGAAAAGCTGCTATCTGATTGCTATGCTGTTGCTATAATCTATTTACTGAAAAATTTAAAATGATCTAGGGAAATAAATGTGCTATGCAAGTCTTGGTAAGAAAGGTCTAATAGAAAATGTTTATTTAAAGAGAAACATGGTTTTCCTGCATGTGTGTCACAGATTTTAGAAGATCTAAAACATGACTGCACTTTGGAGATGCCAGTTGTCTGTGCTGTCCTTGCTATGTGAAGGGAATCCCAAAGAACCTGTTGACTAAAATCCTTACATGTTTACATCATGTCTGCTGGGTGTTTACATTCTTAAATGGCATGTACCCAGGAACCTATAAAGAAGCCAAGTGGTGATAATTTAAAATTTTGGAATGAAGTGCATAGGATCTGCACTTAAAAGCAAGGCTATTGACAATTCAGTCACCAACCAAAGGCTTTAGAAATAAACAGGAATTAATCAGTAGGTAACGTGAAGAATTTAATTTTTATATTCATCTTGCTTGTGAATAGACTCACTAAACAAATGACAGCAACAAGAAGGGTATTACTGTGGAAGATGTGAATATTTTAGATTTCATGTGATTATTCTCATTATTTAAGTTGTCAAGGAAAAAAAAAACAAGCTGGCAGGGCTAGCCAGGTTATTTCTTCCACTTACTTGGACAAGCGTAAATTAAAACTTTCAGGTACTTGTTGCCATCTATTTATGTATGACCCAGATTTCTTCTCTTTTTTTATGTCAGTACTGCCTTGGTTCTTGGTTCATATCAGCATAGAGCAAATTGGAAAATAAATTCTTCTGTTTTTTTTTTTCACTTCTGAATAGACAAATCATTTGGTATTTAAATTGGTTAGAACTTGAAAATTATTTGTAAGATATTGTTATACATTACTATGTAAAGAGTACAAGTACAAACATTTCGGCCTATGAAAGTGCTATTCTGTGGCATTGATCACATTTTATTTTATAAACATTCTTAAAGAAATGGATCAAATACTCAATTTTCAGTTAGAACACTAAGAATTCACAAGAAGTTTCAGCTAAATCATGCTAAGGACTATGAAAATACATTAAATAACAAAGAGCAATATGAATAAGACACTCCTTAGAAATGCATATTCCCTAATTATCATCTGAATTTTGTCATAGTGACACAACATTAAACAGGAAAGTTTTATTTGACCCATGGAGTTAAATATTTGCTAGCATTAGAATAAAAATATAGGCAAAATAAATAGACTTCAATTTTGATCAGGAAATGAATGTGTGGCAATTGAATAAGTGAAAGCCAAACTGTGCAGTTAGAGTATTTCACACAAAGGAAGCATAGAAACACTGGATAAAAATAGACAAAACGGGAATTCCCTGGGTATGTGAAAAGAATATGGGGGAAAAAAAGAATAAAAATTGCTGGAAGGAACATCATGCACATGGGCAGGTAAACAAATTAAGTGACTTTTTCTATCAATCTGGTTTAAGTTCTAAGCAATTCAGTGTTATTCAGTGTTGTCAGATACTGCTGAAATGTCCAAGACCATAACAATCAATTGAAAACTGTGACTGATTAGGGATTTAAAGGGATTATAAGCATTATTCATGCTTTTCTCTCTTCTATGGCCACCCAATTTGACAGAAAATCCATTTCTTACTACTATAAACCCCTAAACTTCACAAGATATTTAAATAATAATTTTATAAAGAGCATCCTTGTCTGAAATAAAAGATCACGGATGCACTGATTTCAACAAGGCTGTGCCAGTTTGTATTATTCAGACACCTGGCCCAAATCTTTACTGAAAGATAAAACTTCGGAAATGTGGCCATATGAAAGCTGATTTAGTGTTGACTCTCACAAAGAGACTGAAACAAGTCAGTGGCCTAAGATACACAAATATACACCCCCCATATGAAACATCAGAAGATAGAAATCTATGACTGTATCGACACTAAAACATAAGTGATTCCAGTCAGATCATTACTATAGTGTCTTTATAATACCCAGTTTTGGATTAAGGCAAAGCAATTTAGATTTTTTGCAGGATCATCAGATTTGGAAACTACCTAAGAGCACTTAAGTATCTCATCCTTCATTAAATCAGCATAAATATTTCTTTCTCATGATAGCAAAGCAAAGCTTTTGCTATTGAGTTTGATGGCAGTTTTACATCGTAGCTCTAAGAGAGATGACTCCAGGGCACCACTGCTTTGGGGTGCTGACTTTAACATCATGGCTTCAGAACCTGGCACCAATTATATTTGCTTCCAAAAAACCCGTCCTTTCCCATCTCTGTCTCCTTGTTTTACTCCTGTGCCGCCTACTCCCGTATGCCAGCACAAGTGTTCATGTACTCACAGTCCAGGTTGAAATCAACCTAGAAAAAGAGATGGTGGAGGACAAAACTTTCT
>NW_009195861.1:103634-132664 GCF_000690835.1 Fulmarus glacialis | reverse complement strand
AGGAATGCCAGGTTATGTACACTTAAACTGACCATGTTACTTGAGAAATGTGAGTAAGACACTGGGGAGCCCTGCCATTACCGACCCAACGGAGGGTACTTTCTGCTGTGTTTCAAGAACAGGAAAAGCCTCATCACCTGTCCCCCTGTTTCCCTGCCCCCCTGAGCTGCTGCAGCTGCTTGGGGTAAGCGTTAGAACGAGAAAAACTTGTTTCTTTCCCCAGTCCCTCAAAAAAGAAGGATTTGTATTCTTTTAGAAGGAATAAAAATGCCCATGCATTTATGGGAAAGGATGAAGTCTTTCTACCTTTATCACACCAACATGGCAAAGAGGTGCTGCGTGGAAATACAGCCCAGAGTATCCTGAGCTAACTCAACCTAGCCCTGATTGTCTTAGGCTTGAAAACAGATTTTAGGACATACTCTTTAAAGATCTGCATAGAAGATAACAGTACTGCTGGTTGGAAAACACCCATTTAACACCTTTGAGCAGGGAAAGTGAGTAATCCATCAGACAGAAACTAGTTAAACAGATCAGGTTTCTGTTTTTTTGCCTTGCAAGGTATGCTTACAAGCAGTATTTTTAATGGAAATGAAGCCAGAAGAGAACTAAGGAAAGAACAAAAATAATTCTTTGTTCATGGTTAGAGGATGTTTATTCAGCTAAGAATAAAGAAATGTGACTGCAGGTCACTTGCTCTGAACCACTACCTGACCTCAGGTAAGAAAGTGAGATTAAAATCATGTAACTCTGACACATAGAAAAAATTGTGCGACTAGATACTAATTTGCTTAGGAAAGGAGACAGGGGAATACTTAACATCTGCTCAGAGACATGACAGGTAGTAGAGTTGGTTAATTAAACAAATATTTGTGCATAATTTATCTGAGATTGTCAGAAAAAGATCTTGATTCTTTTTTTTGTTTAATAACTATTATGTACAGCTAATTTATGGAACAGGGAAAAATTATGAATAATTTACTCAGTGATTGATGGGGGGTATAATTACTGATTATATTAATGGACATTTTTATTTGACTAGCTCTGACAGATAATGAATAATCTTTCAACGGTCTTGGTTGTCACTAACATAGAATAAAATATTTGTAGTCATGAAGACAAAAATAAAAATGTATATAGATATAAACCCCAAGATATTTGGTTTCTAATCCGAAGAACTCTGTGGTTTTTTTTCTTGCCTCTTTCTTCATAGGGCACTAGTTCAGATAATGTGTATTTTACGCAGAACATGCATCTGTCATGAGATGTGTGATGATACAGCGAACACAAAGCCCTAAGAATTGCCAGAATTCATGCAAATTTATGTAATATAGTGAAAACTCATTAGGAAACACATTGATTCAGCAATAAAGAAGTATGGACGTGTCATGCGCTTATGATAACAATCTTCCTGAAGAGATAGATTGTTCTCCAGGAAGAAGTTTATGTTCTCATTGCCTTGGGACTGCTCTAACTCGGACTGCACTGGCCCTCGGAGCGCAGGAGCATCTGAGCTGAGCTTCTGCAGCACAGCTGCTCTGGTGCCTCATATCCAGCTTGCTCTCCTTTTTGTATTTTGTTTTAAGAATGACGGAGGGATAATGAAAGTCATCTATACCAGGCACTTACTTACCCTTCTAAAGTTTTTTGGGGAAATCTTTATTCCTTAATGGCATGGCAGAGCAGAAAACAGCAATGTTTGTAGGCACAGACCTCAGTTGTCCTTCCATGAATACTGAAAAAGAACCGTGATGGGGTCAAGAAGCAGGCTGTGTTCATTCCTTTATCTATAACTCATCTGCAGTGTGCACTTACTGTGTGCTCTGCCAGTCACCTCTGTGCCACATGCTCTTCTGCCTCTAAGGAGAAGGAGACTGTTTCGTATAACCACTGCCTTGAGAAGAAGAAAGTTGGCATGGAATGGGTGAAGAAGATGTAGCCATCACGCCTAAGTTTTTCCGATAGAGCACACGCAATGTATAATGTGGGGGGAGTGGCTGTGCTGCTGTGCACTCTCCCGTTCATATTGCAGCGGCGTCCAGGCCTCTTAAGACATTGGCTTTGGATTTGAGAGACCTGCATTCGACTGTCCGCAGCCGGTGAAGCCAAAAGCCAGTTGTGTTTCTGTGAGCCTCTCTTTCCTATTAGTAAAATGAATGTATTTAAAACATAAGGAGGCATTCAGATATCCCAGTTAAGAGGGCTACGCAAATCCTAGGGATTACGTGATTTTTTTTTTTTTCTAAAAAATTACCTGGAAAATTAATACAGTATCTTTCAAGTGAAATACTTGTCTGAAAGTGAATGTGTATTGCCTTCAGGAAGTGATTCTGATGTCTTTTAGTGGGCTCTACAAAGGAAATGCCATCCTTTATACTGCTTAGTAAACTATTAATACAATAGATGTACAAGGACAGAGAATTAACATTTTGGACAATTATTATTCAATGGTTTTTAAAGCCTTTGCATTGATAAGAATAATTAGAAACTTTCAAATGCTCCTGTGTAGGCTTGTATTCACCAGGTTCCTAAGATCTCTTGGAAAGGGAAGTCATTTTCATTTAAATAATTTATTATCAGAGTCACAGTGAACTCTACATCTGAAGTGCAAACTGATTACAGCTTGCCCATCTCCGTGCATTCAAAAAGACTAAGTCAAGATCCCAAAAAAGGTAGGCTTGACTTAAAAAAGGAGACATTAAGAGAAAAATAGGTTTATGTTTCTTTTATTTGCTTGTCTTTTTGGAAGTCTATACAATGATCTTTTCACTACTAATAAGGTTAACTACATTTACCTGTCAAAATGCATCTGGTGTTCTGACATTTTAAAGCTCTCCATTTCATGGAGTTCAAGATTGACCCATTTCCAATTTTTCTTTCCATTTTCTATTTTATCAAGATAGATTCCATATTTTTACTTTTCATTTTATGAAAACCCATATGTTTCAGTAAAAAGTTAAGGCTTTTAATAAATGGGGATTTTAAAAAGATATAAAATGTATTGAAGAAAACGTAGAAAAAAAGAAAAGCGAAAAAATCTTAGTAACATGAATAATTTCTAAAACTTTTTTTTTTTTTTTCATAAAAATGTTATTTGTTAAGGAAGATATTTTGAGTGAAATAGGTCAGCCAACTTTATCTATAATGCCTGCCCATTATGTGCTTCCTTGGTGTCCTTATTCTTGTTGGTCTTTGTATCTAAATATATGAATGTGTTCTTCTAAAATTTATTTGCTTTGCTGGCCAAACTGGCTACAGGATAACTTCCTCAGATGAAGAAGTTACCCTGAAGAAAAGAGTATGTATCTCCAGAGGTGAGTGACTTTCCATGTTCGCATGATAATTTTTCTGTCCTGTGTTTAATTGTCACATTTCTTTTCTGGAGTCAGAACCTCCAATCCAGAAGCCCTTCTGCTCCTTCATCTCACAGAGAAATAAGGAAAATGAAATTCCACAGTGAACCAGACCTCAGTGATTTACTTTCCATGTCCCTGCAGAAAGGACAGAGCTTCCTGAGCTGCGTAATGCCAACTTCTGAGCAAAGAACCTGCAGGATTGTAAAACTTTCCCAAGGTATGAAGAAATGCTTCTGAAGAACACTGGAGCTCCACATTACCTCTCCCTTGGATCTTACAGACAGGATAATGGATGTTCCCTTTTAAAGCATTTGTGCTATTGATTGTCTAGCAGGCTTTATCACTGTTTTACAAAAAACTGTTTCCTCATGTAGTTCTATGTTCATTATTCTATTTACTTCTGAGAAAAATATTAACTTCAGAAGGTCCCGGGCAGGGATTTATCATTCTGGATCAAATGAGTAAAAACTGACGATTCAGAAGTTGTTGGCAAGCAAACAGCAGCCCCATGCCAGGTCATGTTCCCACAGGCTTCTCTGATAATCATTAATTGCTCCAAAATCATATATTCAAAACAGAAGAGAGACCTGATTTCATAGAGTGACATCAATTAGAGGACGAGATGACACACTACAACCTGCCCATCAATACCATGTTTCTTCTACTTACCAGTGTCATGTTTATTCTCATTTTAAATAATGGAAATGCTGAAGCTTCTGCCATTCTACTAAGCAGACTGTTCCTTACCTGAATACAGTTCACTCTCATATAATTCCTACAGACATGAATTTTCTTCTGATTTTCATACTCTTTTGTACTAGACTAAATAATTGCATTTTTCTCCTTGTTAACGCCCTTTGATATCTTTAAGCATTTATAATGTGGCCAATTAGTTGTATAATGGCAAGCTATACAAATGTTGGGGGAGTATCTTCTAAGTGAAAAAATGGGAGTTAGGCATTGATTTTCTGTAAAAGCAGAGCACTTAACTGCACAAGACTCTGCGCTCTCCTGGGCCAGATCCAGGAAAAGATTTAGGCACCTAGGACAACAGTTGGGTAGATACAAATAATCTAAATCCATTCAGCCACTATTTAATCTTTGGGGAGCCTAAATTCAATAAGGAACTCCCTGTTCCATCTTAAAATCCCTATGCACCTAGACTTGTGCTTCTGTGGATGCTTAGACCAGATGATGCCTCTGTAGCCATCTTATTACTTATTTTCCTTCTAAGTATGACTGGAACTCCAGAAGTAGACATTACTTTGCTTAACCAGAGACTTAACCAGAGAGGTTTCTTTCCAGCATGCCAAGAGCACATCTACAGAAAGAGGCCGCCTCTTTCTGCAGTCTTCCTTTCTTTAAATTAAAGGAGAAAATGACGATGCTGTTCACTTTTTCTATCAGATTGTAGAGTTCTCCAGCTCACAAATCAGGGTCCGGGTTCAGTTTCTTCCTCAGTCAGAGAGCATTAAACACACAGCTTCTGTCTCAAATGAAAGTGCTTTCACCACTACTCAGGCCATCAGCTATGTTGTCAGGAAAGAGAGGAGAAACCCTCAGTACCTCAGGGTGCAGCTGTGCTGCCCCCAGGGCAAGGAGTGCCGGGGTCTCTGGCCAAGGAGACACTGCCCTGCTGCAGCCTGTGGCATTCCAGATGGAGCATCTACAAATCATCCCGACCTGTTATGTGCAGAAGCCAAGGGAAGCCATATGTGAATTTTGGGGGTCCATTATTAGTTTCAGGTACCCAAAATGTATATTTGATATCCGTGTGGTTAGCCTCCGTCCTCAAGTCAGTCTAGCTCCTTACTCATACCTATTTTATTTTTCCTCTGGAAATATCTCAGATTTTAAGAAGGTAATTGTAAGGTTGGGGGAATATCATATTAGAAACATTTTCTTTCTTTTCTTTTTGAGTTCTACTCTGGATTTATATTTTCATTTTTTTCTGAACATTTCAGCTAGCGTTACACATCGGTTATTTCTTTTTGAGCCTTTGATCATGTTTAGATATCTTTTTCTGGGGCTTTTCTTGCCTTTGTACATCTACCTGGTACCGAGATTTAACAGAAATTGAGCAGTATGTACTTGTTTATTTTATCCCTGTATTACACTAAAAATTTATGTTTATTACTCAGTCCTGTCAAAAAAGTCTGTCTTCACAGATTTCTCCTTTTTCTGACATATATATTTTTGAAACTGTTTTTCTTGAGACTATTAACTTGTAATTTTAAAATTTAATCGTAATTGTTTTATTAATAAATGTCTTCTCTCTCTAGGTCAATATATATACCATTTTTAGCCATAATAATATGTTTTTCTCGCTCCTCAGAAGAAAAACGCAAATGCCATCTTGTTGTACCTTTCTGGATAGCCTATTACAGAATTCTGGTGCGTTTACACATATTGCGAACCCTCATTTATGACTTTAATCTATCAGAATCCTTTCATGCAAGCCACTTCAGGTTGTTTTACATGTAACACTTCCTCAGGTGCTTTTTAAAGGGCTTTATGAAATTTAAATGTAAATATATTATACATTTAAATATATTAAATCTACTGCTTCACTTCCCTCTATTGATTTTGTAATTCTCTCAAGAAAATAATCAACTTTGATCAAATCTGTTGTTTGCAAGCACATGTTGAATATGGCTTATAGCATACTATCCTTGTTAAGCTAATATGCGTGTTGAATATTTGATGAAAAAGACTGAATTTATGTATTGAGGCTCTGTTGGGTAAAGAAGAATAGTAGCTAATTTACAAGGCTTAATTCTGATTTTAGAATACTCCTTTTATCCCAGTAAACTGTGTTATTACTTTGTCAGGGCTTGTCAAACATATATTTTGAATAAGATTGAGTGGCTGGGTTGTTCCCAGAAACCTCGGTTTGACTATCTATTTATTGTTACTCATGAGATATGCTCATTTTTATAAATCAGGAGGCATTTTCCTTTTCCTTACGTGGATAACTTCAGAATGCCAGCAAATATCAGGTAATGTCTTTTTCCTTAGGATTACTTTATGTACTACATTTTGGGAAGCAGTTTGAGTTTCACAAACACTTACAAAGGAGCTGAGGATCAGCTGGGTACTTTCAGACTGCAGATAGTGTGTTGTGGACTAAGAACTGTTACTGTGAGAATGAGTTGTTGGATGTTTTGGTCTTTATGACAAACACCCCTGTGGTGACTTCTTGTTAAATTATTATTTTTCAGTAGATAACAGCAAATTGAAATCTCCATTCCAGCATAGGCAGAAATGAGGCCTATAATGAGGGAAGAATTAGAATTATTTATCGGCTCTTTTTTCACGCTGAATCCTTTCACTACTTGTTCTACTTTTTGCCTTTTTTCAGCCATTTTTGCTTCTGTCTTAAGAAGCCTGATCCTCCTCCAGCAGGGGTCAATGAAATCTTGCCATTAACCATGAAGGAAATGAAAAACCATCCCCTCAGAAATCATTACAGCCTATTCTTTTTTTCTCCCGCTGCTTCAGTCTATAGTTTTGGTCTTTCATAACTCTTCTGTTTATTGTTCTGGTTTGCAACTGTTCCCTCATGTTTTGGCTCATTGGTTTTGCTTCCTTGGTTCTCACAGTAGCTTTACTACTCACTCTGTTTTGCTTTCTACAAAGGAAATAGGTATTTGGCTGTACAAACAGGTTGTTTGTCGGATTTGATGCAACAGCAATCACCAGTCCTCCGTTCAGTAAGGTTAATATCCTGTGAACTCCAGCTTTAGTCTACCGCCTTTCCCTCTCATGGCTTATGAGGGGATCACACTTTATTTGATGGACTTATCAGTGTTTTCTTCTTTTTCTGGTAATTGCCTGACCTGCTATGATTGTTGTTTGCAGTATTTACTGACTCACAGGTCTTTCTGCCTACTTTATCTCTGCTCGTTCTTATCAGCAGAGGCTCATTGACATTTTGTTTGGTCATTGCCCACACACAGACTTCTCAGTAAAAGTTCCCGTATCCTAATGATGGGCACTTTGACCTCTGTAAGGTTTTCTGGTTTATATAGCGTTCAGGGGGAAAAAGCCTCTAAAATTAATGGTATGCTTTATGTGATAGAGTACTGTTTTTTACTACATATTTAAAACAGAAAACATTTAATTTCTTTTATGCCCCGTGACAGTCATATGTTTTTCCTACAAAAAACCCCCTGAGCTAATTTTACAACATACAAAATCAACAAAATTTTCTTGGAATAACGCCTCCCCCCAACTTTAATTTTGTTTCAGAATATGTTTTTGTTTATCCTTGTAATGCAAAATGCAAAGTAAATGCCATTAATGCCTTTACACACTGTGCTCTGTGCAGTTTATGCTGAGCAGCAACAGACTTCAGCAATAAGTGGCCACATAGTGAGATGAACAGTTATATAACCACAGACAGTAATTGGATGCTATTAATGGGAATTTGGGATAACACCATTTTTTAGCCCCAGATGTAGTTAGCTTTTTATAATCTCAATTAATGCCATATACACTCTTTTTACAATGTATAATTATTTTCCTAATCTCCAGTTATGCTCTGCAGAGTTACTGAAAAAAGGATCTCTCTGCATCACCCTGATTTGTCCAAGTGCCTCAGATTATGTAGCACATGTATGGATTTTTAGATGGTGCTTCTGCATACAGATAGGTGAAAAGTTGTGTCACCTTGTAGGCAGCTCTAAGAAGAAATTGTACTTTTCAGAGTCCTAATTCTTTTAGCTTTTTCCTTTCATTCCCCCTGTGAATAAGTGTCTGTACCTCTAGGAAGGGGTGGCTGCTTATATTACACCTGCTCAGACAGTCTGTCTGGCCAGAAGCCAGAGCAGGGCAGAAGCAAACATCTGGTCATATTTTATTTTCCCTTGCTATTGGCTTACAGAAGGGAATAACAGGGGAGCTGGAGTTAGGCCCTGCACTAGACCCCTATTTTTAAGGCACTTTCCAGCATGACAGCCCTCATTCTTCTCTAACTAGATGAGCTCGGGAACTGATCTGGGATGTTGGCAGCTTAAAAGGACGCGGCTCCAGCATCTGCTGTGGACAAATAGACACTTCTTAGCAGAAGGTGTAGCAAAGTAAAAAACACCCTAGTCTTCAAAATGTAGAATTTTCCACTGAAAACTGTGGCCTTGCCACGTGAGTATGAGCATGATCTGACCTGATTTTCTGGGTAACTGCGGTTACTGCAAGTGAAGCCAGTGGGAGCTGCAGGTGCTCAGCATTTTGGAAAATCAGGTATCAAGTAACAAAGCTGAACTTGCAAAGAATGTTTTTTAAAAGAATGCCAGTTGATCGATGTTCAGTTAAACACCTCAAATTGTGCTGTATGTGATCATATTTGAAGGACTTCATACCTACAGCAATCTAATACAGCACTGCAATTGAAAGAAAGAATTACAAGGAATTCAAGGTAATTTTTTTGCTGTGTTTTATTTCTTATTTTCTGCTTAGAGTCACTGAGCTCTGTCTGATAGGCTGATCTTTTATCTTTAACCAAAGTCTGTGTCTATAGAAATTAGTTTTTACAGGAAGATTATTGCTAGGTGAAAAGCCTGGAATTTTGGATAAAGCGATTTGTATTAGGACCTTGCAGAAAGTGATGAAGCTGCCTTCTTGTTGATCCTTTGAAGACTCTGAAAGAGTTTACTATGACTTGTGCTTTCTAGCCCAGGACACCTTGTCTAAGTAAGCACCCTCACTTCCCCTATGCTTCAACAGATTTCATATCAAAAAAGTTGGCACGTTAACTAGCACTCCACCTCCTTGACCACTTTAAATGAAGGGGGAATTTGAATGAAACATTTAAAAATATGGCTACAAACCTGTTTCTTTGCAGATGATTTTGTGCAGTCTCCATCCCTGGAGGTTGTCAAGACCAGACTGGATAAACCCTGAGTAACCTGGTCTGATCACACAGTTGACCCTGCTTTGAACAAAAGATTCAACCAAAGACCTCCTGAGGTCCATCCTGACCTGAATTATTTTGTGGCTTAAGATTCTTGCTTTTAAAAATTCTTGTGCATCTGGAATAACAGCAGGATTTGGTAGGAACTGCTTCTCTTGCTGTCTTCTTCCCAGTGTGCCAGGGAGGGCTGGCTTCGGAAGTCCCTGCTTTTCAAGAGGCAAGATTCCCTTGGTTTTGAACTTATTAATTGCTAGAAGCCAGGCAAGATGCCAGGCAAGATGCAAGACCTAAACTATAAGAAGTTACATATGACTTCTGGTATTATTGATATACTAAAACTAAACTTTCCATATATTTCAATTGTCTGTAACATATGTCAACGATCCATGCTAACACTATATATATTTTTCAAGAGAACTGTCTCATCTTATTATCTCTGAATATATGTATTATTTCTATTAGTTATTTTGTATCAGAACTACCTGAAAAGTGTGTAATTCAGTTTATGGAGGAGAGGGATTGCAGAAGAAAATACAGGAGCACTACATTACATTTTTTAAAAGACTGAACACTTTTTGAACTAAGACTCTTAGAAGCACAATGTCTGAATGCTTCTCTAAATGAAAAATTACCATAAAGAAAAAAATTTGAAGCGTGAATTTAAAGCTCATAAGCTACTCCATACTAACTCCTTTTGCAGATTCTCTTAGCTAGCAATAAGTGTGAAGTAATTTACTCCACTTCCGAAAAGCCTCCGTAAGTTCACACCTTAGCTTTTGACATGGAGGAGGTTATCTCACATTCACTGTGCGTTGAGTGCCTACATGAGTAACGTGTGTTGCAAATTCACAAACTCTGTTCAATGTTGCTGTATAAAAAAAACCCTTGTGTGCATTTTGGAGTATTCAGACATGGTTTGGAAAGAAAACCTATGTGATCAGGATCAAGGTAAAGGAATGACCAGAGTCACCTTCAATGTATTCCAGTGGTTTTTCCTGAGGCATGCAGCAAGTCTTCCTAAGATTCAGTGCTGCTCTTGCTCCAGGATGGCAGTGAACCTGAAACACTTTGTATGGAGAAACAACAGAAGAGTGGGAAATATTAGACTGATTTGAGCATCCAACCCTAGTCCTCCATTGCTTCTAATACATGCCTTTCTTCCATCCTATGTCCCTGTTAAACAAAGTGTTCTGGTATTACAGATTGCTTCTTCGTGCCCTGCCGTAGAAGGTGGGGCAAATTCAGACCCCCAGATCCTATGCTATGTCGGGCAGAGTGAGACCTGGCCACTGTGGCAGCCTCTGCCTCACCAAGAGCCAGAGACAGAGCCTGGAGCTCCTGCCCTGCATGGGAAGCCCCTCTAACTTTTGTCACTCTCCTGTGTAACTTTAGGTGCTGCTTAACAAGATAAATAAATACATAGCTAACAACGATGGCAATGGCAGGGTTCACTCATCAATAGGCGTATTTTCTGCATGTTCATACACGCCCAACAACAAAGGTCACTGAGGGCAGATTTAGGCTTCAGGCTGTCCCACTCTAAATACACACAAAGCCCTCCCAAAATATTAAAATTCGTTGCACATGAGACAGTATTCAATCAGTTTACTAAACTGATCAGCAAAATTCAGCAGATTTATAGCATCAGTTCAGTTTGAAAAACTTCCCCAAACTTCCTGTGCTTAATCAGCCTTTTTGATCTAAAAGCTAAGCGGGAATTCTCACTATGGCTTTTTTTCTTACAAAATTTTCAGCACTTTCTGTCTCTCAGTAAGCCAAAAATACTGAGGGAACAGTCTTTTTTGTGGCATTTTGGCACTTGTAATCCAGACTGGAACCACAGTGTGCAGAAAGCTTAAAAACTCCAGGGAAAAGCTAGCTGTACTTTATGAATCTCTCAAAAAAGTTCTTTTTCAGGTGAAATGATGGTTGTCTTCATAAAACAATTTGTCCATTCCAATTTCAAAATCATATGATGGCTTGACTAGAAAAAAATAGATAAGCTATAACATTTCAAAATGGGTTATCAAAAAACTCATAGTCTCGAGAATTTAATGTTTGGAAGACACTTGTAATTTATGCTTATGCTCAGAATGTATGAATAAAAAATGATCTTTGTAATGAGTTTACAAGCTAAAAATTCAGTCTGCTTCAAGTCAACACAGTACTTTAGTAGGGCTAACTCCAATCGTAAAACATCAAGAACAGGGTATCCAAAAATCATTAGAATAGCTGAAAAATCAGGAAAAAATTAAGAACAAAAAAAAAGAGTTCTCTGTATGTGAATTCAGATTTTTGAACATTCTTCTTTAAAGGTTAAAGAGTTTCTCTTCAAATGAAAACTGGAACTCTCACATAATCACACAACTTCAGGACTGAAAGCTTTCAAAAACATGACCAATACCCATAGTAAAATTAGAAGAGCTAAACCATGGCAAATCCTTAATAGTCAGGTAAATGCATACCTAAGACTTTACAAGATGGAGACCTAC
Source organism: Fulmarus glacialis (assembly GCF_000690835.1). Lineage (NCBI taxonomy): Eukaryota > Metazoa > Chordata > Aves > Procellariiformes > Procellariidae > Fulmarus > Fulmarus glacialis. The sequence goes on along the minus strand of NW_009195861.1, from coordinate 120,905 downwards.
ATCAGACTATGGCTGTATCTGTACTGCGCCAGTGAAGGAGTGGAGATATCAAGTTAGTTGTGAGTGGTGGTAGGTCTGGAACTGGAAACTGTCCAAGCTCACATGAAGCTGAGACACGGCAGCTGAGGTGTAGCAGATTGTGGGACTCCAGCTGCAACAGCACTGTATTATGTGAGCGTTCCAATCTGTTATCATGACAGCTCTGTGTACCATGTCCATTATGTCATTATACATGTTCTGTATGACTCAAATGTAGGTAGTCAAATATCAAGTGAAGTGCCTGAAATGTTTTAGGGGTTGTTTATTTCTGAAACATTTTGTCTTTGAATATAATTTTGCTGTTTCCTTTAACAGAGAGAGATTCCCACAAAACAAAATCAGAGGAGGGACAGGAGGGTTCCAAGTCTGAGAAGCCCTGTAAAGGAAGGCATGAAAATGAGCATTGAAGGAGGATGCTTCAGGAAGTGTTGAGGAGGATAAGTGAGGAAGGTACTATAAATATATAAATGGAGATAAAGGTACTGAGACCTGAGTGCCAATATAGGTTTTAAAGTCCAGAGCCCAGAAGAGGGGAAATTTGAAAAAGTGTCTATTCAATTATGTCAATAACTATGGGAAAAAATCAATTAATCTAATGAAAGTTGTGACACAAATCAGAAATGCTGAGCTAACTATAATAGCAATATAAATGACCATCAAGAGGCTTACTTACTATTGAATACTTTGGTTAATGTTGCTGTTACTAATTGTGATTACTTATATTACAACTATACCAAAGAATTTAATATTTATGTATGAAGACAAGAGACATTCAGTGAACAGATGGGGAGGGTGCAAGCAAACAGTAAAAGCAATGCTGGTCAGTATGACAGGCAGCAGTCTTAAGACATGGGCCTTTGTCAGCATTTTGTAGGTGTCACCAAGGAAAATTTTGAAGGCGATTAACCAGTGACTTTTGCAGGTATTTACGGGTCGGTTACACTGCCAGTGAGAACAGGATGTTTGGCTGTGCTAGGTGGAAGGATTCAGTGAGGGGGATGATTGCATGTACAGTAGGAAAGGGAGATGTGTGTACCATGCAACTCGAGAGAAGACGGCAGACAGGTTTTCACTGTCACTTCTAAAGACTTACAACCCTTGGCCAATGCATCTCAAATGTACAACAGCACTAGGCATACTTCTCAGGTTAGACATGCGATTGGTACTCAGTCTGAACACCCACGTTAACCCCATTTACAGCATCTTGCTGATAAGCAGCACTTGCCTGGCGGCATCATCGCTAATTTCGCAGCCACTCAGGGTTATCTCTGGGAATATATCTTTATTTTTTTATGATGTCACACTGTTTTTCCCCCCCATGAGCTGCACTTGCAGGAGAGAGACTGTGCCCTCGTTGGAGTGTAGGAAGCCAGAGGTTTTCATATGGAACACTACAGCAGATGGGTTAATTTCTGCCCAGATTCAGGTGGATTGCAATTTCTACAAATAAGAGGGTCAATATATCATTAAAGCTTTTGTGTGTGGAATATAAAAAGGCTTGGGCTAAAACCAAGAGAAGGACCTGACTGAGAAGTACCCTTAGAGGCAAAAGGGATTTTCCTTTCCTTATGCTCCCCTGCTGGTTTGTAGCCCATTTACATATTTCCCTCTTCTTTCAAGCTAAATCTTTTCCTTCTTGATGGCTCTTCCCTGATCTCTCCTTTCCAGGAAGCCACCAGGCCTTCCCATTCCCCCCAGCAAGGTACCAGCCTCAAGTTCCCTGCTGCCACCTCTGCCGACAGTGTCCCCTCCCTGTCCCCCTGCCCCACCTGCTCTGGGAGGTGCCTGGCAGTTAGCCTCTCGCCATAACTGACATTCCCGTGGGCTTTCACTCTGCAGGGCAGCCTGGGAGCCTGGGAGCACCAGCTAGGGAAGTTTGGACAGTCTGGAAGATGTCAAGTGTGAAGAATGTTAAGTACAGCGTAAGACTGCACGCACAGTATGGACGCACAGCCCGCCAAAAAAGGGGGTTCCCAACAGATTTTTGTAAATTGACCCTCAACATTTAAAAAAAAAAAATTGAAAGAGTCAAAGTAGTTCACAATGAAGGGAACTTAATTGTCCGTATTGTTTGATTCTAAACCTACTGAACCTCTAATGAAAATGGAAAATACTTTAAACTGAAAGCTCCCTTTATCTGTGATGTTAATAGGGACACATTGTACACTTCAGGTTTTTTCCATTCACTTGCTCCTAGATAAGCAGTATGTTATTACTCTCTAGTGGTGCTGTCTTCAGGGACTATTTCTGTCCGGCACTTGGGAGAATGCATTATGAGATGTCAGCGTGTGTGAGCAGAGATAGTATGGCTTGTCATGTACAGATAGGCCATATTCTGCTATAAAATGATGGCTTTGTCTTTTATCACTGTCACAGTCTTACTTAACAAGCTGTGACTCTGTGGACCATCACAAAGAAAACTGTCATCCCTAGATATGTGCCTTGAATGCCCTTTCATCTTCTGTGCAGGTAGGATCTGCCATGTGACATCAAGCAGAACAGTAACTCCAGATGGACTCTGCTAGTGCAGCAGTATATTAACAAAGGGGTTTACTGGCACAAATCCAGGCTTTGCACCTTAGATTAGATTACAGGCATGAAGAAAACATATGTAAGCTTTTAAATGAAGCAAGACCTAGTAATATGTCATAAATATAATGAGAAAAGGAAATGCTAGTGATCCATCGTGTTTAAGTGCTAATATATTTATCATGGTGTTATTCTGAGCAACAGATAAATCAATTAGAGTTGCTTTCAAAAGCAAATAAATAGTGTTAGTTCAATGGAGTGATGACAGATGAAGTGTTTTGAGGAACCCAAAAGTTTTGCAGTTGGATTTCTCCACATAATTATGTTTAGGGTGAAATCTGGAGAATCACTGGCCTTCACTAGTGATGCTGCTAGCAATTTTTCTGGATCTTAGCGCTTCTGTTCATAAGGTCACTGAACAAAGAAACAGTGTCCGTTGCTGGGATCAGAGACAGATGTCTAAAGAGAAAAGCCTTCAGCATTTCCAGAGGGCACATATATTAAATAGTTATACAGGGTGTTTAGAGAGTGCTTTGCACCAGAGCCTGCAGGTCAGAATTTTTCTGGCAGAGGAATATGGAGGTAATCTGCTCACTTCAGCATTTTGTATGGCCACGGGACATATTATACTGCCAGAGTTGTGATTCTGCAGATCAGATTAAACTACTCTGTGGACATTAAAGTATGAATATTTCATGTGAGCTTTTACAGGGCTGAATTTAAACTAAGGTGCTGAAGTACTTCTCCACATTCCTCTTTCCTGGGATTTTGTATTTTTAAACTAGTCTTCCCTTGCATAAAGTTGTTCTTCCATGGGGTTTCTTTTTAACTATGTAAGAGGGAAAATCAGAAACATTAACCCTCATGAAGTGCAGGCTTCCAATCCCAGGGCAGTAAAAGGAAGGAGAAGAAGAAAGAGATGTCTGTCAGTCAACAAAAGTGTCTTGTGAGGGTGTAATATTACAAGGAGTGGAAACAGAGTAGTTCGTCCATTGATGGAAAAGTGCAGCATTCACATATAATAGTGCTGCCAGGATTTGAGGTATGCCAAGGAAACCTGTGTCGACGTGTGATCAGTAAAAGTGCCTGCCTGGCTGGTGCTTGAAAATAGAAAAGAGGGTGTCGAGTACATAGAAACTGATGTTGAAGAATTTCTGACCTCTTTATTTAAAAAAAAAGTGTCATCTCCCTCTGCCTAATTTGGAGTGTTCTCACCCCCAACAGTGCTCAAAGATTTGAAACAAAATATAACTCCCTGGAAATGAGGTTACAGATAGCATCTACTTGGATAATGTTTCTCCATTGAGTCTGAATGCATGCTTCCCACTGGTGACTACTTTTAGATATACTGAAGATTGGTATCACTACACACAAATATGGACCACACAGATCATTTGGGGTCCTCATCTGTCAGAGAGGGAGGGAAATGTAACCACTGGTTTTGTTTCACTTTAAAAGCTATGCTCAGGTGAGTGGGAGTGGGCAGTGAATCTTTCCTGTCCCTGATATGCTGCCAGAGGGATACCCAGCTCCAAGGGTCCCATTTGACTTGCTTTGTGCTTAAGTTAAGCCCCACTGTAACTTCTGGATGACTTCTTTGCCTCTCCCTGTCCCAAAAGTCTGTGTTATGTACGTGCACTAAGAGTTAGTCTCTGAGACTAAGCCCACATTCACCTCTAGGCAAAACACATTTATGCTAAGATTAGGCAGCATTAAAAAAAAAAAAATTTTTTTCACTTGCCACATGGTAAGATTAATTTATCACAGCAGCTCCATCCCCTTGGGCCTTTCTACTTACCAAAGGTCCTAGCTCTTGGACTTACCTCTTCTTAAAAATAAATTTTGTTTTCATCCTGCATGTAATCTATTCTCTAGAATAATGAAAGTATGTGGTGGTGAAAGTCCCATTGCAGTGACCAAAGGCTGAAAACTGTGACAAAAGGCTCAAGTAATGCCAGCTGAAGATTGTGTTTTCATCTTTTACGGTTGGACCGCTGTGGGAGTTGCGCAGTTTATGGCGTGGGTGAGTTGTGTACCTGACACTTTCTGATGTGAAAGTCTGCTACCGCATAAGGTTGGGCCACTAGTGAATTTTGCAACAACAAGGTTAGATACTGATGTTCCCTTTACACAGCAGAGAAAGAAGGGGAATCCACAGAAGCCGTCATAGTGAGGAGGAATCCACTTGAGGTAGTTCATGGAAAGGAGAGGTAAGACTTAAATCTTTGGCAGAAGCTTAATGGACTTACTGATGCTATCTTAGCCCCAAGTTTTCTTGTGGAAGGAGACGTTCAGCCCTTTTCCCAAATGCCAGCAAAGCTTTTCAAAACCAGCTGGTGGTACTGCAGCCCATTTCTGTAATAACTCAGTGAGAGCCTAATGACTGGGGCACTTGTCATGCCTACTGATTGTTATGCTTCCCTTTCCCATCTCAGGGGACGTTGCATTTCTGTGTGTGCACAACTATGCAATGGGCAAAATATTCGTGCTGTTGCAATAAATCCTCTGTGTGTGTGCATGCACACTCATTTAATCTATCTGATTCAATATTACACACATTTTGTAGCATTCACTGGCTATCTTTGGAATGAAAAATGGTATGCAACATATCAGTTATCATTCTTCTGCCCTCCTTTTCATATGTTGCAATAAGTCAGTGTACATAATGGCTTTAGGCTGTGATAATTTAGGCAGAAAAATGTTGATTTAGATAAATCATTATTTACAACACTGACGTGATGAAGACCTGTCTTCACAGTATAAGAATACTTCCTGAAAGTGGTGGTGCTACGATGCCTTTGTTTTTCAATTTGAATTAAAGATCTGTTTTATTTTGTCTCTATGAAATCAAATGATACACTGCTTTTTCTCTAGAAAACAAACTGTTATACCTCTATGTGCCAATTTTTCATTTCAACACATTATGTAATAGTTCAAATGAGAGCATGAAACAAATAACACAAAAACAGCTGGTAGGAAACTTTACTCAACATTAGGCACTTTCAAGCCTGAACAGTGTAATGTGCATGGCTTAATGCATCACAGGTCTTTACTAATTTAAGCCTGATTGTGCAAAAAGGGCTGTATAGGGACACCGGTGGACAGCTTCTGTTATGGAGTCATGCTGACGTTAAAGGTCTGCCTACATTTGCTGTATAATGGAACCAGGTTTATTTTTACTTCCCATTTTGTGTTGTTTAAGAAGTAATGCTAAAATCATAGAGGTGGAAAACTGGTTTATATTCACAAAATGTCTGTACAAATAGAAGCATTGGAGAAGATTATTATTCTCTTGGGTAGCGTTCTGAATTTAGATACTAGCATCAGCTTTTGAGTTTTTGGACTTTCAGAATTTGAATGGAGAAGTATCAAGAGATTTGGAGTTGTAATTAGATTTTTTTTCTGTATTGTGCACTTTTTGAGCCCATTTATGTCTCTGCCTTTGTGATAGTTCTACAATTTCAAGGTTACTGAATAGGGAGTTGCTGACAATTTTGGCAAAGCTACCTTGAAATATTGTTTAAACAGTCAAGAAAAAACCTTGATGTTGATTCTTGATTATGTTCATTTCATGTAGCATTTAATAGAATGCCAGCAGAACTGGATTTAAACATAAATACAATAATGTGTAAACTGTGGCTTAGAAAGGAAAAGATGTATTTTATTTAGAAGGTGAAGCCTTGAATGTAATTATAGGTAACAAATGTAATGCAAAGTACTGGTCAGGTATAACTTTTATAAAATGATACGTATTTACTTGGGATGAGAAAGGCCATTTCAGGAAAATAAAGTCATCTGAGTCATTTACTTTCTCCAAATGCCTGCAAGATAATTATTGATGTATTTCAAATTACATCAGTAACCATGACTTCCATGAGAAATTCTATCTCCGTTTAAACTTTACAGCATCACCCACACTTTCATCTGTCCACGGAGCCATCTGAGTCCCTGCCCTCATCGGCAACAAGTCCTGTATGTGGGACACGGGACAGATCTGCAGAGGCGTTGTGGTTGTAATCATTGGTTCCCCCGGTTGCTACTAGTTTCCGCGGACAGTTGTCTTGCAGAAATGCACCTCATGGCATACTGGATGCTTTTTGAAGCTTCATGCTGTTTTCAGCTAAATTCTTAGCTACCCTTCATACGCTGGAAAGGCACTAGAGCTCACTGGGTACCTCTGTTCTGCACTTGATGTATTTTCTCAGACTGCAACCTCCCTGAGAGAGACACTGTCTTTTTCTGTGTTTTTATTCATTCCCTAGGGCAGTGAAAACCCCACAACTCAGCTGGGCTCTGTAGGCACAAGCACACAAGTAAATAAAACCCTGTCATATACAAATGCTGAACACCAAATAATGACATTCTCAGGGTACAGATCCATTTAGTTGAGTGAATATTAATGATTAAATCTCATTTATAATTTATCTGTTTACTGCCATTTTGTTTTTATTTATCTATTATATAAATATCTATTACAAATATCTTTCTTTTTAAACAGAACACAGTTTGGGGTCGGTATAAACATAATAAAACTGTTTTACATGGTCCTTATAACCAACAGGTAAAAGTAAGGAGTAAAATTCTGGCTTCCGAACAACAGCGAAAACCCATTTCAAAGTGCTGATGGACCACTCCTCTTCTTCTGGTTGTTCCAGTCTTTAGCAGGCTATCCATTATGTGAATAATAGATAAAACTCTTGCTTCCAGACCAGAGCGGCTGCTGCAGAGTGCTCTCTGAGCCATGTTCCCCCATTCATCCAAGCACAGGGAGGCCCACCAGCAATGGGGTGAAGCACCGAGCCAGCTCGGGAGAGCCAGGGTTATTTGCCAGGCTGGGAGCTGGGCAGCTGGCCTGTGCTGCCCCAGCCCGCCTGGCCAGCTCTGCACCTGCTGGGCGTCCAAGACGTCCTCCTCTCCCCGTCCCCGATGACAGAGAACTGACTGACTTATTTGGTACTGCTTGGACTGATCTATTTGGTTCCCAGAATGGTGTTCCATAGCATTCGAGAAGGCTTGGCAAAATTTATGGCTTTTATACAATATGTGGGAGAGATTAACCTGCTTTGCACATAACAAGAACAAAGTAATTTCTGAGGTATAATTTTGGTGTGTTTTGTTTTCCATTTTTATTAATCCACTGAGAGGCGTTGGTTTATTTACTGGAACTCTACTTTCTGTAATCATAAGGAATTTATTCTACTAAAGAAAATTACTTTCTTCAACCTCCAAACCTGCATCGTTTTAGCAAGACAATGTAAACAATTTTTAGTGTTTTCTGATCCTGAACATGAAACTCCTTGTTGTAAAGCCCACATGTGCTATGTCTTTCCCCCTGTTCTTCACATGATTTTCAAATCAGCTTAGCTTTCCTGGGAAATAGGTCAAGGCTATGCTCAGTGCTGTGCCACTGCTCAGGTGCTAGTCTTTGCAGGGAGAAGAAAAGCTGATCTACAGGCCCAGCCTGCTTTAAACAGGAGGCGAAGGACATGGGCCTTATTAGCTGCAACCCCAGTGTCAAAGTATTTCTGTGTGTGTCTCAGGCAGAGAAGCCTTAGGGACAAGGCAACCTCCAGAGAAAGCGTGGGCCAAGGTTTCTATTTATCAATAAATATTTATCAATAAATAATTATCAATAAATGGGTCAGTCATCCTGCATAGCTAGACCTCCTGGTATACTCTAGATCTCCTCCTGTGATCATTTAAGGTAAAAATTTAGTTTGTGGCAATTAATTTCTTAGTGAAGTTTCTATGGAGTATTTTGAGAAGTTAAACATTTGTTTTCCCACTTTTCCTTCCCATTCCTTATTTAAGATACTGAACATAGCAGATTTGTGTACAATTTTGTTCCTTGCTTGGGCTGAAATGCTTTAATATTTCTACAAGTGGCAAAACTGTATTATTTTTTCTTTTGAGGTGTTCTAACATACCCAAAGTTTCTGTAAAAGAAAGTGAACAGATCTATTGAAATAAAATGAAAATAATTTAAATTGTCATTGGAATCACATTTACTGGTAATGAGGAGGAAACAAAAATTTTAAAAATCTTTGAAACATTTCAGTTTCCAAATAATGAAATGATTGCTCCCCTTTTGGATAGACAGAATTTTTATTTTTACTTCTGCAGTTGCAATTTTGTTATTCTGCTTTAAGGGAAGGCTGGGGTGGTGCTGGAGAGCAGGTGCTATGGGACCAGGAGCTGCCTTGCAGGTAGGTGGTGCAGGGGAAGGATGGAGCCAGGGCCCCAGGTGTGGTGGGGAGGAAGCCAACCCTCCTTCCCTAGAAAGGCCTCCTGGAGCCATGACAAGGCTTGCTTAGATCCCAGCGGTCACTGGAGCTGGCTGAAACACAGTTGAGAGGTGAGGACAGTCTGTGAGGGAGTGTGAGACAGGTGCTTGTCACTTTGTGATTGTTCAATAGTTACTTTTCCTAATGATGAAGTAATTATCAGAGCTCCCACTCTGAGGAACCTGAATTTTGCTTGTTTGTTTGTTTTCAGGCCTCTTGATCTTATTTGGGGAACTCCTTATAAAGAAGGTCAAGACAGATCCTTTGCAACACTGCTGATTAATTTGTGGTCTTCTCACACTGCTGTAAAAACTGTAAGTATGGTTTTTTTACGTTTGAGCAGCTGTAAATAAGAATTATGTCTCTTGTTTCAAAAGCTGCTAAAATTTCAAAATCCTATTTTGCTGGGAATATTTTACAGGGGGGAAAATGCTAATGAATGCCACTTTTTTCCACTGACTACTGCCTTAACAAGCCAGCATGAGATAAAAGTAAAGGATTAAATCTGTGCTTGAGACAAAACTATGGCATTTCCCATTTCACATCATGATGATTTTGTGGCTTGAGCAAAAGAAGAACAGTGTGTGTGGCTTGTTGCTTTAATCAACTTAATAACAAACACTCTATGTGAACTGGAGAAAGTTCTTCCAGGTTTTCTGCAGTTTCTGTAAGTGTAGACAGTGCAGAAGGAATACTTCAAAGACTGAGCGCAAATTTGATGATGCTATTTTAACTTTAGATTGTTGTTTTAGCAAAGTTCTGTGGGTTCATAAAATAAGAAGAAAATTGGCTTGGGGAAGTCAAAGAAAATAGGAAAGAAAGTAAGAAAGGAAAAACAAAAATCACAGATGGATGATACTATAAATGGATGAAACTGTAAATAATGAAGAACACAACTGTTAGCTATTTACAGACTTAGATCAGTTAAAATCAATAGAAGACAATGACACTTCAATACAGACAAATATAGAACAAGGGGGACTTTTACAGAGATATGCACTTGGCAGTGCTAGTTTGGGAAATGGTGGGAAAAAAAATAATAGAAGGGATAAATATCCTGGGACAGATACAGAGCTGGTGTAGGTGGGCAAGGTACAGCTTTTCCTTGTTATTTAGCTTCCCTGCCAAGTAAACACACTTCAGAAACAACATGTTCAGACCCAGTTACCTGCAGCAAGCCTGCAAGTGTCTGTTAAAGGAAGGAAGAATTAAGAAATAATACTGGATGGAAAAAAAAGCAGCTAAAATTATTTGAACTAAACTTTTATTTCTGCTTGGATCTTCTGATGGAGAAGGTCTGTCCTATAGTGTGAAATGTTGTTTACATTTGTCTAAATCTGGCCAGATTTCAGCCCTAGATTCTAGGTCCCTGACTTCGGTGGGGGGAAAAAAAGCTAAAAATCTAGTTTACTGAGCTTGATGTGAATTTTGGCAAGGGAAAATACCCTAATAGTGCAGGCTCTCAGAGATGCATGGCAGAGGCAAGAACAAAGTGTCACCTGTAACACCTCTTACACCTGACAGTCCTAATGCTGTGGTCTTCCTGAGAAAGTCATGATATGCTAGGGGTAACAAGACTTTTACTGTGTCCTCTCAGTTTTGCATCTTGCTGTCTTCCTGCTTAAAAAGCATGATAAAAACCTTCATCTGCTCCTCCCTTTACTCTGGTGCCTACCAGTAAGGGCTGATAAATGCTGCCATTCTTACGGAATAATGTTTTACACTCACTCTACACGAGTGAGAAAGATCACACAAGATTGTGGGTTGTGGAGGGAAGACCAATATCCAAAAGGATGATAAAAGGGAGAAATGAAAGAGCAACAAGTAATGCATTTAGGAGAAAGAAACAATACATTATGAGAGCACACTGTGTTTAGAACAACTTTCTGCTTTTTTTAGGAAGGGAGCTGCTTTCCCTCTCCAAGTCCAAACCCACAGAGCAGGGAGGCTCTTTCCCCCTCCTCCCCGTCAACACACTGCAATAGGACACAGATAGCCCTTGCGTTTTGCTGGGCCACATCTTTAGGAGATGACTGAGTGATTCTTGTGTCTTCATTTTAAAGGTATATTTCACCCTGTGTTTACATTTATGGATGGGAATATCAGTGGTCTCTTGTCTCTATTTCATCTGCTATAATGATTTAGTGGAGTTCTGGCAATGAATGGTGCTTTGTTGTTCTGTTACCTCTGCTTTGTAGTCAGCTCCACCTATTTCATGACTGGAACGACTGGGTCTGGGGAAATGGAGCCCATGAGCTGTGCAGGGCTCTGCTCCCTTGGACCCTACTTCTTGAAGAAAAGGGAGAGCTCAGCCATTCACTGGAGACTTTTTTTTTTTAATTGTTATTATGGCTCTCAGAAGCCTTCAAACATTAAAGACGTGTTACTGCCAATATACTAAGATAATTTTTAAAAACTTCAACTTTGCAATAGATTCAGACCATTCATTATTATAGCTTGAATAGCACTGTTGAGTCCAATTCCCCAAGCACTGCTGAGTATCTCTAAACTGCCACTGAAATTACTTCCTGCAAAAGTGTGAAACAACTTCTGTCGTTGCCTTGTGGACTTGAGAGGCAAATCTATATGGGAAATATTAATTGTAAATTATCATAAGTATGTGTCAGACTTCCTTCTTACAGGAGATTAGTGAATCTGGCCAAATAGGTAGGTCATGTCTATAATACCAAGCCCAAAGGCTTTGTAAGTAATCTTCATGGTATATGCTTCAGTATAGATGGATACCAACGTGTATCAAGAGTGTGTGGCAAATGAGTACCTCTAAAGAGAAACCCATGTTTGTACAGATAAAATCATACAGGGGGACAGCACCTGGAACAGGACTAGTTAGATCACAGAAACTCCCTTAAGAAACCTAAAGGACTAGGGAAGGAATTTGGATTCAGTGATATGTCTTTGCAATTTCCTTGGTGATTTCCCCCGAAGCACTGGCTTCATGTGGCCCCTATGCCAGAAATAATATATCAGGATGTAAGGGAACTCATCTCCTGACAGTCCTCAGGACAAGCTCTTTGAGAGAAGAGGGGGACAAAATCTCTTGCAACCAACAGACCGAGCAAACAGTAATGGATGACTTAGAAGCAAGCAAAAGAGTGACACCAGGCCCAGAGGTTGTTTGGTCCAGCAGCTAAGTTTAGTAGCTAAAAATGCATCACAGAATTGGTTAAGTGAGAATAATCTGCTATCAACAAACAGTAGAAAGGAAACTTGTTTCATTTGACTGCAATTTCTGCCAGTCTTCCTTGTCCCTTAGCAGCATAGTGTACACACTGATAGGAGCCATCATAAACATGTATTCTCTCCCACTGGGAGGTCTGATAAATATTGGTAGCTGCTAAAAATGGCTATAATGTTTATTGATTTAAGCCTCTGAGATTCTGCTAAGGAATAATCTGTGGGTTTCATAATGTAAATCATATGGATGTCTATATAGAGTTTTAAAACACAGTCACTGCTGTAAATCTAGATGCATTATCTGTATGTGTGTCTATTTGAGGTAGAGACTGAAGCCTGTAGTTAGGATTCTTGTTTTTTTGTGTAGTTCTTTTGTGGGATGAAACTTCTATTCACTTTCACATTTAATTTCTTCCAAGTTTGTTTATAACCCACCACTTGCATTTAAAAAAATACAGGAGTTCCAGGTTTGAAACTTAAGGTTATCTTTATAACATAATCCTTAACTACTCAAAGTGGTAGCATTTGTGGCTGTTTTTTTGGTTTGGGTTTTGAGTATAGAAATGTGATTTTTGTCAGATTTAAACTCTTCTCTGGGGACTAAGATCCCCATAGAAAGCCAGGATAAACTCCCAAATTCTGTAGCCGAACTGGTATTTGGATAGTATACACTAAGTAACACGTAAAGCCAATGGTGGAACTAAAAGAAATGGTGAATAACGATGAGCTGATTGAAGTACTGCCTAATGTAAAACAGCTGTAAAACCAGCAATCACTTAGTTAAAAACTGTATCATAAAGAATAGCGGAAGAAGCCTGAATTAAGGTTACATTGGCAACCGCGGGTTTACCTATCTCTCTTTTGGGGGACTGAGTCTCAATACGTTTCAGTCTCAATTTATTCAAACAGTACGTGTAAGGAATATTAATATCTGTGTAGTTATAAATCCACGTGTAGTTTAAATGTAAATCTATGGCAAGGTTAGTATATAGTAGAAATATAAATATTATTACAATGAAATTGTTGGGTTTTTTTTAGTATTTAAAGGGCTGACACTCAAAAAAATCAAGTAGTTACAGTTCCCATATGTCATGGTTTAACCCCAGCTGGCAACTAAGCACCACACAGCCGCTTGCTCATTTGCTCCCCCCTGGTGGGATGGGGAGAGAATCAGAAGAGGAAAAGTGAGAAAACTCGTGGGTTGAGATAAAAACAGTTTAATAGGTAAAGCAGAAGCTGTGCACGCAAGCAAAACAAAACAAGGAATTCATTCACTACTTCCCATCAGTGGGCAGGTGTTCAGCCATCTCCAGGAAAGCAGGGCTCCGTCACGCGTAGCGGTTACTTGGGAAGACAAACGCCATCGCTCCAAATGTCCCCCCCTTCCTCTTCCTTCCCCCAGCTTTATATGCTGAGCATGACGTCATATGGTATGGAATATCCCTTTGGTCAGTTGGGGTCAGCTGTCCCGGCTGTGTCCCCTCCCAGCTTCTTGTTGGGGTCAGCTGTCCCAACTGTGTCCCCTCCCAACTTCTTGTGCACCCCCAGCCTGCTCACTGGTGGGGTGGTGTGAGAAGCAGAAAAGACTTTGACTCTGTGTAAGCACTGCTCAGCAGTAACTAAAACATCCCTGTGTTATCAACACTGTTTTCAGCACAAATCCAAAACATAGCCTCATAGTAGCTTCTATGAAGAAAATTAACTCTATCCCAGCCAAAACCAGCACATTCTCCACCCATTATTCCATACCATTTACATCATGCTCAGGTCCCATATTATCCAATACATCCTTATTAACCACCCCCCGCCCTCCTCTTCCCATCCTTTGATATAATACACAGATATCATTCCCCTAGTCTATGTACCACTCCTGTAAAATGTCCACAAATGTCCACAAAATGTCCATTGAGTTCATTTGGTCCATGACTTTTGGCTCTATCTGTTATGGTGGTCACTCGGGTCAGGAGAGGTGGTTTGTTGTGTGGAGTTATTGGGCACCAAAGCCAGCTCAGGTTGGGTCACTGCTGCACTTGCACTGCTTCTTGTAATGCTTGTCCTCCACTGGTTCAGGTGGTTCCTGCTATAGTAATTCCTATAACACGCAACTCAGATCCCGGATTACAACAATTTAAAGGTATTTCCATTACAATCTCCACCCCTGGTCCCTTTGGGCCAGGTTATGGGGTTTAACATTGCAATGAACTCCACCCCTTGCTCCTAGCCTGGCTAGCAACAAGGGGTTCCTCCTGTAGTAATTCCCATAACATGCAGCTCAGATCCCGGGTTACAACAATTTAAAGGTATTTCCATTACAATCTCCACCCCTGGTCCCTTTGGGCCAGGTTATGGGGTTTAACATTGCAATGAACTCCACCCCTTGCTCCTAGCCTGGCTAGCAACAAGGTCCCTTGGGGGTCCACCTGCTCCAAGTGGAGCCTTCCCTATGAGCCACAGTCTCTCCAGGGGTGTACCTGCTGCGGCATAGGCTTATCCACAGCCACAGTCGCTTTGAGGTGCGCCTGTTCCAGCATGGCCTTCTCCATGGGCCATAATGCCCTCAGAGGTACACCTGCTCCAGCGTGGCCTTACCCACAGCCACAGTCCCTTCAGAAGTAAACCTGCTCCAGCGTGGCCTTACCCATGGCTGCAGTCCCTCCAGGGGTGTACCTGCTCTGTCGTGGACTTATCCATGGCCACATGCTTTGAGGTGCTCCAGCATGACCTCATGCACAGCCACTGATGCTTCAAGGTGTACCTGCTACAGCACGGACTTGTCCACAGCCATGGATGCTTCGAGATGTACCTTCTCCAGCGTGGACTCATCCTTGGGCCACAATCCCTTCAGAGGTATATACCTGCTGTGGCACAGACGTAACCACAGCCACAGACGCTTTGACGTGTACCTGCGCTGGTGTGAACTTATTCACAGCCACAGGCACTTTGGGGTGTTCTGCTCCCACATGGACTCATCCACGGGTCACACTCGAGTCTCTTTGACTCAAGTTCACTGGAGTTCCAGCCTGTCCAGCACAGAAACAGCAGGGATGCCCCGGCCATCTGCCAGCCCAGGCACATCGCCATTGCTGTCATCAGAATGTTCCCAGGCACAGCAGAGTAGGATGATCAGCAGTGCAGCAGTACAGCAAGCAGCGAAAGCAAAAAGCAGCCACTATCAAGTGCTAGACTCTAATATACAGTGAGGCAAGCAAGCCCCATGGCAAGCACAGGAGCCTGCCAATTAATAGCTAAACAGCAATAACAACTATAAATTCGATCTAGCACATTCCAATCAAATCTGCCATTATCTCGAACCCTTCGAGCCCCACGTTGGGGGCTTGCTGCCAAGGAAAATTCAGTTCCAGTCTGAACAAATGAGCTATATTACTGTGTCACCCAATGTGGTGACACATGCTGGGTAGCTGATGGTGGAGATGGATGAGGAGTGGTGGAGAGCTCAGCTGGTGGAGAGCTCAGCTCTCTTAGCTCTTCACTCTCGTGCCTCAGCAAATCCGCACGAGGTAATCTTAGGCCTTTCCTGTTGTTCATATGACCTGCTTTTATCTTCAGCTACATCCAGGCAGCTCTTGCTAAAATCCATTATAGTTTGGCAGGTCTGTCTGAGAGCACACTGTATGGGTTAAGAGCCCTAATTAGTCACCCAAGGTTGCATTCTGTTTGTAACTCTACAAAAATGAAATCGATGGGAGGCATATGTAGCCTCAAAATAGACATAATATCAGTTTTTAGAATGAAGTAATGGTAATCTTAAAAGAGGGGAAAATAGAAGATACAACAGGTTGCACAAAACCCCCTAAATTACCAGAATGGAAGAAATCCCTCCAAGAGCTGCCTCTCTGTGTGTGGCAGCTCTTACCCAGGGGGTGGTGGGGTCTGTCCCCACCAGAACTTTATAAACCTCTCCCAAATCCTTCTGTGTTTTTCTGTCTTACCAGTGTATGTGGTGGCAAATAGCAATGCTGTTCACCTCTGCTGTACCATGTGTACCTCTGCTGAACTACAAACCTCCTACAAACTTGTGACAATGTAGTAAGTTTCTATAGTTTTGGTTTTTTTCTTTCTTTTCCTCATGAATGTTTAAATGATTTACAGAGTCCTTGTGCATCCGTGCCCCTGTGCCATAGCCCTGAGCAGGGATTTGGCTGTCTCTCCCAACCTCACAGAAAAGGGCAAATAGCAGCTCAGGCTGACTGTGAAGGGGGGACATGTAGGAGAACGTTAAAGGTAGTAAGGCAATGGCTATTTTTCCTCTTGTCATAAATATAACAACTAAATACTGTGGCTGGGTGAGAGTGATGCTAGAGTGGATTAAATGTCTATTTGAAGTAGAAATACTTTCAGTTTTACTACTTCTAGACCTCATTTGGATCTGCTTCACCCCTTCTTCTCAACCGCGTGGCTTGCACAAATATTTGCTAAGCTTTGTTATAACTCTTCTCAGGACACCCATCCTTTCAAACAGAGAATTCTGGCCCTATTCTTAGTTACAGATATTCAAGTGCTTTCCATTATACTGGGACTAGTTAGTGCTTAGACAACAATTAAATTAGTTTGACTTCCTGAGTTGATAAAACCCTTTATGCACTGTGTTTAAAATGTTTAACCAGCACAACAAACTTGTTGCATCTTAACACTGCAATGATTGCAAAGATTGTGTAGAATGTCTTGACAAATGAAACAATAAATAGCAGAAACACTGTTGAATCTTAATCACCAGTAACTAATTGAAGTGTGTGTCTGATTATAGAACAATTGAATAATCGCACCTTTAGCCTTACCAAGAAGTTGCCATCTGGGGTAGGAACAGTGGTGTGTTGGCAAGACCAGATGGTCTTCACATGCAGAAGGAACCTGCTTTTCATCAGTATCATGACTGCACTGCTAATTAGAGAAGAATGAGCAAGGCATAAGTCAAGGAGGAATTTCCCAATCTAGATTAGGTTTAAGAGATCCATTAAGATAATTTCAGGGCCAGGGTTTGAAATCATATTTGTTAATGCTGAAAACATATGAGTACTTTTTAATGACTTGATAGTCTGAAAAGGACATAGGCCCTTAAAATGATACAAATGGACTTTAGGTGCCTAATTAAAAATTATTATGAGAAAACTCTTGACTTTTATTGTCTTCCTCACACTGGAAGCTCTCCAAATTCATGATGCTCACGTTCCTACACACTCCCCCCTGCCCTCTCCTCTTCCCCCCC
>NW_009195861.1:73534-103624 GCF_000690835.1 Fulmarus glacialis | reverse complement strand
CCCCCCCCCTCCCCGCCCCCAATTTCTGCTAAACTCCATAGCTCAAAAATCTAGAAATGGTGCCTGAAAAGGTAGTGAGTGCCTTTCTGCAAGACAAATGCTAATACTCCCAGTGCACAATAAAGTGGATGACTGCAGAGGCAGGGATATTGATCACAAAATACAACCCTGTCTCAACTCTATTTCCTTCTGCCTCAAAGGGGAGGAGGGGAAAAAAACCCCCATCAAAAACCCCAAACCCAACCAAACAAACAAAAAACCACCAAGGAGAAAGAAGAGATGGATTTACTTGGTAAATAGATATTAATGCCTAGTTCTACAAGTTTCCTACTGAGTGAAGATATTTTGATGGATTGTCTTCCTGGTGGATTGTCAGTCTCATTAGGTCCTCTTTCCACCAGAAGTTTTCTCCAGGCCTAAAATAGAGGACTTGGTCCATTTATTTGGTACCTCCAGAAATTTGGAGCACAAGGGCAAATAGCTGCTTCTATCGGTGGCCTTTATGAGTGTATTGTGCTCTGCATGGTCTGGATTTACTGTCTTTGCGTAGATACAGTATACTCTGTAGAGTTGCCCTACTAATGTAGGTGATTATGTCTCAGAAATCTTGAACAGAAACATGTAACTCCTTCCACTAACTCTAGATTTTGGATTCTACTCTAGAAGGCAAGAAGTTGAGAGCAAAGATTTTGGTACCTGATGAGCCTATCTCTCTCACTCTTCTATGTTTTTCTTTTTTCTTTTTTTGACATTCAAACCCTTTGAGATTTTAGATTAAATCATGAAGAACCAGATACTCTGTAATGTGCTCAAACACATTGTCCTTAAAATCTTGAAGATTCAGACAAGAGTATGAATCATGTAAGTTCTGAAAGATATTGGATTTCTCAAAATGGAGACTTGTGATCCAGCTAAACTAATGTTCTTCAGATATATGTATCTTATATTTTTACAGATCTTTAGAAAAAAAAAAAGCACTTTTTTAACTCTCCAAAACTGGCAGTTATTAGATAACTTCTGAAAAAGTTTAACTGATTTTATAATTAGTTTGGTGCCAGTTACTCTCACAGAGTTAACTGGGAGTAACTCCTTTTTTTTCTGATATCAGGAACCAGTCTGTACCTTCAAAAAATAAGGGTTGATATCCCTTATGAATCTTCCATTTTTCTAAGAATTGTTAATAATTCTTTACTTATGCCAGCACCTATCCATTCTTTGATTCTAGAATTCCATAGGGTATGTGATTCCTTTGGAAATTAATTCCATGTGTTGGTTTTTAGTTATTGACAAATAATGTAGGTAGCGTTCTAAATTTGATAAGTACCAATTTTCTACAATGTTAATTAACAGCAGTGTAAGCATTTAACGTAAGAAATCTAAGCCTCAGTGCCTTATTCTGTTATTCTTTAATGCAAAAGCTATTGCTATTTAATGCAAGTGTACTTTTCCTAAACAAAATTGCAATGGTCAAACCTCATACGCTCCACACATTTACTGAGTCTCACCCTTACCCTTCTAGCCCTGGAATAGAAAGTAGACAAAGGAAAAACCAAGGATAAAATACCAGAACTGAAACATGATCACAGCTAAGAAATGAGAAGCAAAATGCTGGCAAAACCTAAGGGTTTTCCTTTTATTCACTTTTTGTTATACAGGAGCTAATAGAATACAGATCCCTATCCAGATCTACTGGCAAATGGATTGACTTGCAGAATTGATGCAGTACAGCTGATCTATACAGACCCTATAAAAGGAATTTCTGATTTGTTTAAAATTGTCAGTCTTATTCATACACTTTGACACTGAGGTCTGGTAGTGTTATGTATGATGGGCTAAGGATAATACTGACTAATTCTCCTAGAAAAAAAATTGACTGTCTTTTAGTTTGTTGTATCAGAGAGAAGATCGAGATGGGGAATTTATAATAAAATGAAAATTTAAAATAAATTTCTCTTTCCTTTTGCCATATTTCACTCAGTAATGGAACAGCTTTGAAACTGAAGATGCTTTTAACCCATTGTCAAAGCTAATAACAACATTATTTATCAGCAGTATTTACTCAGGTGCTGTAAAGCTGGTGTCTATATAGCCTGTTAACACTGGGACATGAATTGATCTCTTTCTGTCTCCATCGTGTTCTTGAGCATATATCAAGAGAGGCTGCACAGGAAAGTAATCTCAGATGTTTTCTATCTTTGTGTCCTGAAAAGTGAGTGCCACTAATTTAATGGACTGGGAAGGGTTCTTGAATCAGAAACAGCGGTGGATAGCTTTGTCAAAGATTAATTGGGTATATTTTTGGTTTCTGATGTTTCAAGTGGGGTTTCAAGGATGTTGGTGGGGGGGGGAACCCTTTTAATCGGAAAGCTTAAAAATGCTGGGTTTTGTTCTCCTCTCTTTGAAGGAGACAAAATATTCTTAAGTGAATGTGTATTTAACAGCATATATGCATGTGCACTCACATAAATTTTATTCAAAAAACATTCATAAGAATGCAAAGCTGATCTCTGGAAATGTCCTCTGCTGTTTTGATCTGACCTCTAATTCCATGGGTTTCCTACATCAGCAGGCCACAGGCAGGACTGTGCCTGCGAAGGCAGCTGATAGATGTATTTTGTTTTCTGCCCCTCTGTCCACTGTGTGCCCCCATTATTTATGAATTCAAACCCTGCTCTGATGATTGGGTTACTCAGTACTTTTTAAATACTAGCTCCAAATCCCATGCCCTTTCTTTTGGCTAACATTTCACCCATCTCACTCCTTGCCCAGATGTGCTGCTCAACTTTTTTTCTGTCTTTGCTGGCTCCCCAGTTCAATTCCCCTAGGGAACCTCCTGCAGCCCCAGGGACTCTGGTCCTTTCTCTGGTGCCATTTTTTTTGCCCCAGTAACTCTCAGTTCTTCCTTTGCATGCTAGTGCCTTATCAGATATATCTCTTCTCATGCCTCCTGCTTTTTATATTCTTGGTCTTTTTCTCCCTTTTTCCCAGGGCTAGCCCCAGTCTGCGTGCTGCACACCAATCCTTATTTTTCTTTTAATGGATTCTAACCCCATTTCCCTGCACTGTCATCTTCTTTCCCCTTTCTCTTGTCTTTTCTGTAAATGAATATGGCAATGGCTCACTGAGATCTGTGGAGGCATAGGGCACATGCTCTTAAATTCCTACATCTGGCCTTAATGTCGCAGGAGACATCTTCCTTGAGCAACTTCTTCTAAAACCTAAGAAACCTCTACTGAATAGGAGCAGAATTTATCAACCCTTTTCCTTATGAAGTTTCAAGTCTTTGTTCAAAATCTTGGGGACGCTAACACATTTCCAAGACAAGTACATCAAGTTGGGGGATGATGAGTTCATTTTTTAAACGTGGACAAAAGAGTGTACCTCACTTTTTGAGGCAGTCAAATTGTTATATTTCTGCAGAATACTTAGGATGGAAAATTCCATTCTAAACTACAAAAAAGTTTTCAAAGTTATGAGCACTAAAAAATTAAAAACAGGGTCTTAAAATAGGAACTGTTAAGCAATCTTACTAATAGCTGGTATTACAGCCCCACCTATATAAAATATAAGCATTGCTGTTCTAATAGCCTAAATGCACTAAATACCATTAACGTAATCTTAGTAATTGCTACCAGAAAAATGTGGCTGCTGTTTTCTTGACTTTATTGATCTGCCAAATAAAGTGGCAGTACTTTATGTAAGCTTTATTTAAAAGCATAACTTGAGAGTGATGACAGAACAGTTTATATACTAAATGTGGTAAATATAGCTAGAACTCTGTTCAATATGCCAAGGAAGGAACAAGCCACTAAAAATGCTATTTATTCGCTATGAATAAAGAAAAGGTTGAGGGTTTGGGTGGGATTTTGTTTTGGTTTTAACTTTTAAATGGTGTCCCTAAAAGAAGAAATCTATATATTAGGGCCCAGAAGCATGAACAAAGTACTTTACTGACTGATCCACAGTAAATTTTGAACACATTCGGATTAGCCTATGGTGCAGCAAAGGTGGGCCAAGAACTAAGATTGCCTTTCATTTTCTGAGGGCTACAAGCATGCACTTGAACATCATCTAATTTTTAATAATTTGCTATCTTTTAGTAATTTCCTTTGTCTAAGCTTTGGTTAGCACCAAGACTCAGACCACAGTGTTAAAGCACTCAGACATAAGGCCACAGGAGAAATGTATTTGCTAGTGCAATTACCAGTTCAGTTGATCCTGTTGTGTTGGTGAATTTCTTTGGAATAAAATTAATAACCTTGTCAGGGTGTATTTTCATACTGCACCTCAGAATTCAT
This sequence comes from Fulmarus glacialis, assembly GCF_000690835.1. Lineage (NCBI taxonomy): Eukaryota > Metazoa > Chordata > Aves > Procellariiformes > Procellariidae > Fulmarus > Fulmarus glacialis. The sequence goes on along the minus strand of NW_009195861.1, from coordinate 99,326 downwards.
CTTTATATGAGAACTTCCTTTTCTTCCCCCTCATTTAGCACAGAAGTCTTCTAGCTGCTATTATTATGCGAACAATTAAAAAAAAAAAATTAGGTCACTGTTCTGTTGAAGTTCAACCCTTTGTGCCATTTATTTGTTGCTTTTGGTTTGTAGAGGATGTTGTTCATGGCAGAGCTGCTGTTTCATAGTAGTTCTGTTCTTTGTATTCTTGCTTTCCTTATTATGTCCTCTAAGCTTTTAAAAAATGACTACTGAGTAGAGAAAGCTGTAAGACTTGAATTTGTGAGATATCTTAGATTAGATAATCTTAAACATGATGTTCTGTTCCTTGCTATCTAAATAAAAATTTAGAATATGCAAAAGCGAATTTCAGTGATGAGGAATCTTGATATAGGGTGAAAAATTCAGGAGATATTGTGAAGCCCACTGAAAATGTCAATATGTTAAGCAGCACCTTACTTCGTCAGTACTTAGGGGCATGCTTATGCTCATTTTCATTCTTCTGCAGAAGAATGTGGCTCAGAGACTTGCAAGTTATTGGAGGCCCCAAGAAAGAAAGCCGCATCGGTTAGTGCAGTGGACACTTAATTTAATTAGGTATGGAGAACAGTAAAGCTCTATTTACACTTGCACCATTTGTTGACACCAATGGTTGGGCTAACAGGTACAGAGCTGAGCTGTGTGCAGTTTTGTTCACAGCAGAAACATGCCAAGAGGTTTTCTAGATATTACTAGACTCCTAGCCTATATGTAATGAGCCTATAAAGAGGGTGTTAATGACAATGATTGAAAGCACCACTGCCTTTTTTTCCCATTGCAGCTATCTGCTCCTATTGACTCCAGTAAGCCTGTCTTAGTTCAGCTAGCACAACATTAATGAAGAACTTGCATTTCCGAACAAAATCGGAATAATTCCTTGCGATTTAATTAAGGAATTTTTGTGTGAAATCAGCTCCTGTTAATGCCCTAATCAGTTGTCTCGTGGGTCATCTGGTCAAAATGGCATGTGTAGATTTGACAAAACCAGGCTGTTCAGGCAATTAAACTGTCATCGGATAAGAGGGAAGATCCTTTTGTGGATTAATTCCCAGTTAAAAGCTAGAACATAGATGGTGGGAATAAATGGTCATTTTTTTGCCTAAAAGAGAGATTATATATGTGATCCCATTGTTGCATGTTCAATGCAACATACATTCCTTTTTAAATATGAAAAGAATAGGCAGAATTCTAATAGGAAAGTCTAATACTTACGGTAAAGAATCACAGTAAGTTCCCATAATTGGATGGTAAGCTGGCAGGTGGAGATCAATTTTGATAAATGCAAAATAATACACTTGGAAAATAACATTTATAAATGCATATAAATGATGCGCTCTAACCTAACATTACAGAAAAGATTTTGGTGTCATTGCAGATATTTCTCAGTAAACACTAGATCATTGCTCACAGCAGGAAAAAAAAAAAAAAAAAGACAAATTGAATGCTAAGAATTATTAGGAAATGGATTGATAACAAAATAGAAAAGCACCATTCTACAACAGAATAAATCTATGGTGCTCCCACATCTTGATAACTACAAACGATTCTGATCATCTTATCTGAAAAGGCTGCAATAGAGCTGGATTAAAAAAAAAAAAAGACAAGGTTGATAAAAGATGTGGAATGAAGCCTGTGTAAGGAGAGGCTAAATAAACATTTCGGCTTTGAAAATAGATGATTGAAGTAGGATAATAGTGTATAAAAGTGTGAATGTCCTAGAGAAGATGAAGGAGGATGGGGGGAGAATGTTCACTTTTTTTTAATGACAGAAACAGAATAAAAATGTCCAGCAGCAACTTTACAACAAAACAAAGAACTTGTTGTGTGACATAGAATTAAATTGGAATACCCTTTGACAGGAGGTTGTGATAGCCAAAAGTGTAAATGGGTTCAAAAAGAATTTGGCAAATTCATGAAGGATAAATCTGTCAGTGGTTAAAATTACGGTTTAGATGTGGTCCTTATGTTCAATGTACTGAAACAATAATTGGCTATTTTTATACTATTTTTATACTCCTTCTTTTACATCTGCTACTGGCCAGTAGAAGCAATTAAGTTCTGAGCTAGATGGACCTTAAGTCTGACACGGCTTGATCACTGTCATGAAGCTTAAGGTCTTCCTCCAGGGATAGCAAATCTTGGGGGACACACTTCTTTGATGAAGATAGTTTGTAAAGACTTTGTGCATCACTTTACTTTTGCTGTCCTTTGATAATTAGAGAGATAAAACAATATGCAAATCATTAGTTAATAAATAATTACTGCACATAATAACATAGGGCAGAATGAGAACGAAACCAATTTTGAGATGTTTCCACTGCAGCTGAATGCAGACCTCTTTAATCAGATTTTCATTCTAACAAGTGCAGATACATGTCATGCTCCCCTTTCGATATTTGCTCTTAAAGAGAAAAGTACTGTGTCTACATGGGAAACGATCACTCTTTTAGGTCCAACTGCTGTCTTTAGTTTGTTTATTTGCCTGGCATGACAGTCAAGAACCATTAGGAAGCTGTTTCATGATAGCACTCTACCAGCGCTACATTCTCATCTCTATCTGCGGTGAGGGGGAATAGATACTTTTCTTATGATCCTGTACTATAATCATAAATCTAGTATTTTCCCCAAAGACCATCCACTGTGTGACAGGTAGTTGAAAGTGCACCTAGCCGTTGAGCAGGTGCTGGAAAGACTTCTGCAGCTGTAAATTTTGAGGGAGAGGAGAGGAAACATTTGCACTAAGGAGTCCCTTGTGCTTTTCAAGAATAAAAATATTTTCAGGCTTTATATTCCTATAATCTGTGATGTCTGGAACATCTTTCAGCAGGTGTAGTGACGGTGCTATTGTAAATGTTAATGGTCTGTTGGGCTTTTTGGCCCTCCTAGCTCCATACTCCAGTTGGAGTGGATATTTAATGTACGATCTTCTCTCTCTGTTTGCTTGTACTTTTTACTCAGTTGGAGAAAGTAATCCATGACTAATTAGACACTGGATTTCAACCTAGTAATTTATTTAAATAGCTTTGTAATTCATTGGCGTGAGCATTTCCATGACAAAATGTTGGTCAGGAAACATTTATGGAAAAACTCTTTAGGCTTGTAGGAAGAGACATTATGAAGAATTTAAACATGTAAGGTACTTACTGTAGCAGGCTTCACACAGTACGTGGGGAGAATCAGGATACGATAGTACAGTCTGGCCCAGGCAGAGCTCCCCTGTTATGCTTGGTTTAGGAGGAAGCACTAACCTGTGTCTGAGCTATTGCCATATTGCTGCTGACAGATTATATTATCTCAAGCATAGCCCACAACAGCTGCCTTGTATCCAGCTAGGTAGTTAGCAAGGGCAAGGGATTTCATATAACCTTCTCCTGTATGAAAGTATAGCCCATACCTAGTAGTGAAGCCTGAAAATCCTCGCCATAGGAGGCAGGGAGTAGTCAGTGCTAGCCAGTATAAAGCTTTGGGCATATGTAAATATCTCGAATCCTGTCCTGCTCTCCAGCTGAGGTATACTTTGCTCAGAGTGAAGGATCCGATGAGTATGATTTTTACCTGCATTTCTGAAAAGAGCCTCTTACAACTTCCCACCCAGGATACAAGGTGGGGGAAGGGGCAGCAGCATCTTCTCTCAGTTGTTGAAGACCCCAAACGGGCATGGGTTCTCCTAGTCCATGCAGGAGTGTGTGGCCAAGCTCAGCACAGCATTAACAGGTGCACTCATGATGCCAAGGTAGGTCAAGCTTGCTAGGTTGCTTAACTGACTCTAAACAGCTTAATTAAAAAGCATAAATGTAGCTAATCTGATGCATCTGAATGCAATCTGAATGTTATGGACAGCAGTCATGGGGATCCCACCTCTGAGGTTTGCAGATGAATATGCTCTATGTGGCAGTTCATAAGGGGTGGACTGAAGTTCTCATAGATTCAGGAAATCCATGGCTGGATCTTTCTAAGACACTTTTCAGATGAAGGAGTGCCAACAACCTCAAGTATAAAATTAGAAGATTTTAATTCCTAGGCATTTAGAAAATGAATGCTTTATCAACAAAACTTAAAATGTGGTTAACTTGGTAGAAGAGAAGCCTTTGGGATATCCATATTAAAGGCATTAACCCCCTTAATGAAGATCTCTGACTAAACCATTAAATGTAGCAACCCTTCCATCAGGGAAGCACTGGTCTCTGTTGGTTCATATTGAAAGAATACTCCTTGTATTTACACAGCCCTTTTAATTGCAGGATCTTAATGCGCTTCTACAAACTGCGCCTATGCCGTAGGAGGCAACTACTTTGCTACAGATAACTGCAGAGAATAATATAACAGCTACTTTGTGTAGTCCCTATAGACATAAATGGAGATTACTTCAGAGCATCTTAGATCAGGATTCTGCAGCTATTTGTCTATGACTTGACCATTGGGACCATGGTGCCCCTCAGTTAGCGTAAGCCACTGCTGTTGCATCAGCTGAACTTGCAATTCCAGAGCTCAGAACGAGATGCAGAGAGCTTAGGGTCTGTGTAATTTGGGGACTGGGCAAAGTATAGGCTCCTAAATTACAGGGAGCGCTGTAACTGAGCCCCAAACTCAGCATCGCCTTCCACTTTGACACTTAAGGTTTGTTAAGTGCCCGTGTGTGTGTACAAACTTACAAATGAGAGAGAGAGCAGCTAGGCCCTTTTGTAAAAAGGGATGAAACAGACACTTCTAAGTGCCGGAAGCGTCAACCAAATTCCCTGTGTATGCCTGCGCCTACAGGGAGCGTGGGAGAGTGGAAGAGAATTTGCTTCTACCTGCTTCATCACACCCAGTGGTCAGAGCAGGAGCTCAGAAAGCAGGAAGCTGCTTTAAATTGCCCTGACCTCTAGGCAATAAGAATGGGGGAATTTGCATGTGGAAAAACAGTCAAAGTGTACCAGTGAGGGGAGACAGAGGGAGCAAGACAAAGTGGCCTTATAGCCTAGTGTTTAAAGCATTCTTAATTCATAGGCAGGAAAGTCTCTCTTCCAAAGTAATCTTCTGGTTTTTATCTGATGAATGTTTGCTGCAAAATACATGTAAAATTTAATGTTTCCCCAGGACTGCAGATGTTCCTTGAATCAGAAATAAGCACTTATCTATGCAGGATGCAGCCCATCTGAAAGGCAGAAGAGAGAAAATAGGAATCTACTGCCTTGGAACCAAAGCACAATCAAATCTGTAGGATTCATTGCACTGGAAACTGAACCTTAAGAAAATGAATGTAATTTATGTATTCCAGGCTAGAAGTTAGTTAATGGAAGACCTGGGAAAAAAGAGAGGAAAAGTAAATTGTGCTCTGTAAATCACAAAAGAGATCTGTAGATTTCAATGAGAGTTGGTAGCAGACTTTCTGGCTAGCTCTAATCAATGACAGATGCACATATTGTAGCTTTAAAGGATTTGGGATAAACTGGGAAAAATGAGCATGTATTAACTAGGTTTATGACCCACACTGTACATGACTTCAGATATGTTTAGAAAGGATTTGGAGCAGAGAAGTACAGCTCAACGCATAGTCTGGTGCCAACTCCACCCAGGCTGGAAAGGTATCTGTTATTCCTGTATGTTGTAGCCAATAATTTGCACCAAGTAGTCTGCTAGAATCACCGCAATGCAGTAAGATGGTTTCCAAGCTGAGCCGTGGCAGGCCTATTTTGACCGGCTGCATTGCTAGGGGGATGTCAGTTTTTGTGACACCTCTCATGTAGATGCATTTTTCTTGTTCTGTCCTTGAAAGATACGTGCCGGTAATTTTGAACATGAAAACTGTGTATTTATGTCCCTGCTTATGTGGAAATGCGCTCAGCCCTAAGGACTCCCTGGGTCAGGTTGCCAGGGCTTTTCATTTGACTGTAGGTTTACACATTTTCTTCCATGTGTGCAACAAATTCTTGGAAAGCTGCTTCCGAGACCAGAGGTTTCTAGATAGGTTGCAGCCAGAGTGTGCACACTGAGTGCCGACGAACACTTTTCTAATGATTATTGGGCTCTCCTGTACCAGCATGCAAACTGTCATTATCATTGTGACCTGAATAATATTAGAGAATTGTTTAAAGTGTCTAAGCCAACAATTCTGACTTGCAGTTGGTAAAAGGAGAGAAACATAATTAGTTACAAATGTTCGTATGCAAAAGAACGTAGTCTGCCTCCCCAAACCAATCACTTTAGAATATTTAACTGTCGATTCCATGATGCTCCAGTATTTGTTGGTTGGTTTGTTGGCTGATTTGAGGACTACCGTTCCCACTTGTAGTCTATTACTTATTTGCTGATAAATCAAAAGAAACTGAATTGCACTCACTGTAGTACCTTAAGACCAAGTGGGAGACATTTGCATTTGTTCTTAGGTGGTAGAATCTGCATTCAAGAAAAAGTCAACTTCCAGTGCAATCAAAGGTATCATCAGTAAGGTCTATTCATAGGACAGTTTCAGTGGCAAAGATTTTCTTATTTTCCCCAAATACAAAGAGTTAACCGAAATGCCTCTTTAGCTATACCTGTATTCATGCAAACACAGTAAAAGCCGTGCTCTGAGATAACTTGTGGATGTTCTAAATGTCTAACTCTAGGATTAACTTTGAAGAAATGGTGGATAAGGTTACGTTTCTACCTGCAGAATGACTGCTACATTATTCTTGCAATCTGGGTATCTGCTACATACAAAACAATCTATGCAGATGAGAGTGATTGAGTTTTCCACAGCAATTCTGGGGATGATCTGGGCAGCTTGGCGACACAAGGCAGTGTACTTGGCTCCCCTGCGATGCTGTTTCCCTGTATGCAACTTTTGGTTATACCAGCTTGCTGCTTTCCCAAATACCGCCTCCAACGTAGTTCCATTTCTGAGGAGCAGAAGTGAAGCAAGAACAAATGCTAGAGCTGTTGTCTGAGGGTGGGTGTTTGCACCTAGGAGCGTTTGCCCAGGGCTTCCCTCAGCTAGTGAGCAGCCAGAATATTGTGCACATCACAGAGAGGGATCCCGCCTGAGGGGCTTGAAGTTGTCCCAAATTCTGCACTGCACCAAACTGGACTAGTGGGGCTCAATCTTTAGCACACAGAGGGGAGCAGTCCCAGGACACCATGTGGAAGGAAGAAACGGATCTATCAGCTTCAAACCTTTCTGTTTACCATGCTCACCCTGAAGGACTGAGATAACCTATGCCAATATTTCAGCAAGGATATTTCTTAGAAGACACGGCAGTGGTTGGGCTCAGTTTGAGTGGATCATGGATTTCTTAATGGTTAGTTTAGAGGTAATCAAGAGCAAAATCAGAGTGGCTTTCTGAAGAGGCAATAGAAAGGACGATGAGTGAAGAGGCAAAACCCAAGGGCTGCAGGAAAGAGATCCCTCACAGAAGATACACAAATAGGACAAGTGACAAGGCATAAGAGCAGATATCAGGGGAGAAGTGCCCAGCCACACCATGGAGTTCAGTGTCAACCCTCACTGGGCATAAATTACTAGGCGTGTAAAAGTGCAGATAACCAGCTGGTAATTTCCTTCAGTAAGTCTGTAGAAATAAAATGGAAAAAGCATCTAACTTTAGAGATCAGAGTAGGGAAGTCTTGAATTAGTTTTTCCCTCCTCAGGGCAATGCACAGACCATGAACTGCTGCCCGGAGTAAGTCAAAGCTTCCTTCAAAGCACAGACCTGCCTGCTGCCTTTTGTGATGAAATTCTGCCTTCAGTCTCTCCCTACCCCCATCAAACTTACGTAAAGAAGAAATCCTTTTCTGTGAAAACTGGTACTGACTCTGGCCTAAAATGTGAAATTTCCGATTCCTGCTTTACACACAGTAAATAGCATCAATTATATGTAATATTTACTGATGATTATTATAAATTACTGCGGCTGAGAGCTGCAGATCCCATTACAAATGAAGTTTTGGAAAGAGCGGACTGTCATGCAATGTGTATTAAATTTATAGCATGGCTGCTCAGTTCAATAAGGTACAAATTATGAATTAAAAATCAATAATGGGATTATAAGCATTCAGTTACAGTGTTCTTTTTCTAATTATCTGCAATCTGTCATCCAGAAAGTCTATGATAACTTATCTGAGCATAACAGTGATGTATCTGCTGCTCAGCACAGAAAGAAAGCTGACCCTCCCCTTTCATTTTAATGTGTTATGACTTATATGTTCCTGTCTCTTTTCCACTGACTGAAGGTGAAAAAAAAAAAATCTCTTGAGGTGTATAGACCTGGTTTTACCTTTGGTATGAAAATAGCTCTCTCATGAGAGAGAAAATAGGCTGAAATAGACTGTCCCTATTGTTTAGTTCAACTCCTCAGCCAAGGGGAAGGGAAATGAGATCTGCATTATGTTCCCAGTTCTCCTACTGACTATATTTCTGTCTGACTCTTGTTCTGTCTCTATGCGTCTATAAAATGGGCACACTACTAGCTGAAAGGAACTGAGCAATTTTAATTATGGCTTTGAGAAACGCTATGATATTCAGTACTTCTATCTAGTTCATCGTGTGGAGTAACCATCTCTGGGGATCAAAGAAGAAGAAAAAGGCAAGGACTGGAGATGGAAAAAAGGGTAGTGGTCGTCTTACCTCCAGGGACATATTTTGGAGGCCTCAAGGAGCACTGAGGGGTCAAGGCAAACAGCTGATAAAAATCATTTGTCAAAATAAATTTGCAGATAAAGCAGAAATGCCAGAGAGAGGATGAGAAGGAAAAGTTGAGCGTCAGGAATAATTTTTGTCACTGCATATTGTGGCCTTAGATGTTAGACATGGGCCAATTGCTAACCTCTTGGTTGGTAATGGAAGAACCCAACTATTTTCCCAAGCTTTTTCTTAGGAAGCAGACTGAGTGATGGTGACTGGGTTCAAAAGGTGGGATTCTTTTCTGGGAAGGGTTAGGGTCAGGGTTCTGGGAAGGTTTTTTATTGTGACCATTGGATTAGCTGGAATTTTGTGTGTAATTTTAAATGATCTGTATATTTTCCCTAGATCTTTGGAGAGACACATCTTAAAATCTAAAGAAATAAATAGAATAAATAATAGAATATATGTTAAGTTCTTCAACTGGAGGTTTTTTGAAAAGCCACCTAACCTATTTTGGTCTAGAAACAGTGATTAAAGGTTCAACTCTCTTGTAATATTACTCCTGGGTTTGGTTGGATATTTTTAAGATACTCATTCCCATGGCATCAGAGATATAACACTGATATAACAGTCTTGTTGTGCCTATGTGGCTTGTGGCTGAAATTTTGGGGTGATAGTTAATTTCTTACTGGCATTCCTATTTGTTATACCACTATTGACTATTTACCAACAGCTATTTGTCCACTTTGAAACATGTCATTTTGATCCCATTGATCCACTCCTCTGTGTTTCAGTTTGTCCCCTGTGTCACCTCTGTGGTATGGGCGCATCCATTAGTTTCGTGTCATGTGGAACTCATGACGTTGCTTCCTCATAGATAAGATTTTCCATGTTAGACTCCTGAATATGATATCTAGGTACTCATACACCAAGGCCGTGTTCACAGCATCAGGACTCGAATAGAACAAAGTAAACCTGGTTTTGATGACAGTTACAAATGCTCATGAATTTTGTCTTTGATTTATTTTCCCCACTGCTTCTCAAAGACTTTCAGGTGCTGTCAGTGATATATTTTGCCAGTTAAACACCCATTTTGTCTGATATGAGTTCTGCCTAATTACCGTATGACCGTGTCTTTACCATGCTTCAGAACTGCTGCTGCAAACACAAGCCAGCATCATGCTGAGCTTTGCAAAACAAGGTTTTAACCAGAACACTGAGTAAGAGCATCCTTAGTCATGTGTCTAAGGTATCCTTGCTTAAGGTACCATGGATAAGGTACTGTGAATCTGCCTCTGGGAGAAAGTCACTTGTGTGAACAGTTTTAAGAGTTGCCTATGAGGACTTTGGGACAGATCTGAATCGTTCGTGTGGCTGAGACGGGGGTCAGTTAGCTGCTGTTTGTCGCTGTCCGTGCTGCATGCGCCTGCGGTTAAGCCTGGTACTGGTAAAGGAGAGCCGCAAACCCCGCATAAGCTTTTCCTGAATAAGCTGGCTCAGAAAGCTTTTGTGGGCTGTTGGGTTTTTTTTCGTATGTGTTTGGTTGTTTGTTTTTTTTCAAAGACTAATGCACATTTTCCCTTGTCTAAGTCTGTCACATTGCAAAAATCAAGGGCAAACAACTGTATGTGCTTTCTTTCTATTTCTCTGTTTACTTTTGACAAACCAGGGTAATGTTTGTCATCTCAGTACTATATTTTTCTATAAAGATTACCCTATTTTTTTAGAGACTCAGTGATGACTAGCATGGCAACATTTGAGAGAGATGAAAGGTAGGAAGTAACATAATATCATCTGCCAACTAAGTAAAATCCACAGCAAAATCACAAAGAGGCCCTTTATGAAAGTCTGCTTAAAAAAAGGTCAGATTTTTAAAAACTTGGTCCTCTTTTTGCACCTGTAACTTACTGGCACAGCTGATGTCATTTAGGCTCCGATTCAGCAGAGCACTTAACCATGCTACTTACTCCCGTTGACTTTAATGGGAAGTAATTACATGTTCCAACAAAGCATGTACAGAAGTGCTTGGCTGAATCAAGGTTTTAGACGACATAATGAGAACCTGATTGGGAGGGAGGGGGGGAAGCTGAATTAATGCCATGCTCAAAATCAAGCCCATACTCTCCGAAAATATACAGTAGGAACTCATTTGTGGCAGCGCTCTCCCTATGTTGTGGCACACATTGATCTCATTGCTATACAAAAATCAAGAAAATAAAATTCTAATGACTGTATCCATGCTATCACACACTGTAACCATTGTCTAGTGATTTAACTCCAAATTGTACTGGTTCTTTCTTCCTTTAGCATCTTTTCTCCTTTTCAATATTCCACCTCTCTTGCTTTATTTTTCGTTTTCAAGTGAGGACGGTATTCCTACCTTGTACTTAAAGGGACTGCCATTTTGATTATGTTTGTCAATGCTGCTGTTGATGTAAGGTTATCAAAATAGCAATTTGAAGTAACACTGGCACCGGACAGTCACCACTCATTAACATCATCTCCAGTAAAATCTTACAACAGAGCTGTAAAATTACCTGCTTTATAGTCCTCGAATCATAGTATGGTACAGACTGTCCACATAGCGACACTGCGGCTTCCAGTCATTCCTGTTACATTACACTGAGTCTGATTTCATCTCCTTGAGAAGGTTTTATTACTGAGCATGGAGCAAATCCTGCTCACTTTATATCCCTGCTGACATTAATAGTCCACTCACATAACAGGTTTGGCTCAAGAGATGTATGGGTAACAGTATTGTTTTTCTTTAAATTCTCATGGAAAGATGCTGCTCAAGATGTTGTGGCTGAATTTGCACAGCATTTTTTTTTTTTTTTTTTTTAATGCAACAGAATCTATTGCTGATAAACCAACAAGGAAAAAGGATTTCTTTCTTTGGTGTGTGTCTGTGTGTGTAGATGATGCAGCATACTGTGAGCAAGCAGACTAATATCCAAGCAGACTAATTCTTCCATAGTGGATTTAAACAGGCTATTGGGGTGAATGGGATTACTAGGGCCTTGATTTCTGAGAAACACTGCCAAAATTTAATGGAATAGTTCAGTCCAATCCCCATCCATCTGTTTATCGGTGAGGACCTGAGTGGCCAGATAAGTATGGGTTGCTGCCTGCACTTATCTGGCTTTGGAATTACAAAATATTATTGGGGGGGTCGCTCTTCATCAGTGATCTTTTCGGTTAGACCATCCTGCTGAGATAGCCATAGTCTTCCTACAAGCCCAGCAGAAATATTTGGGCTGCCTAAAGAGAAAACTGGGTCACAGCCTGGTCCCTGCCTTCCCAGCACTTCAACACAGAAACAATTTCTGTCGCTGCCCTGGTCAGCACCCAGCGAGAACAGCCCTGCCCATCGCCGGTGGCTGCTGGCCGCATCCCCGCCGTCCCCTCAGGGGCAGCCGTGCGGGGGCTGCTCCCGCTGGCACTGGTGCCGGTGCACCGATGACGGGTACAGGACGGGAGCGGGAGGTGTTTGTAGCTGTCACGCTTTCCTGCAAGGTGTGCTAGTTCAGCTGGAGCTTGGCCCAGTAAAGGCACCTGCTTGTGCAGTGAGGCGCTCCCCAGCCCTGCTGGCTGGCTGCTCCCAGGGCGAGTGTCAGAGTCTGGCCCTTCCCTTGCCTCTCCTGTCAGTCCTGCCCTTCTGATGCTCTGCATGGTCTCTTGTAGTCCTCTATAATACCTTTTGAAGCCTTCCAGTACTATTTTGTGGGGAGAGTTACGGACCCACCAATCTTCACTTAGGATAAAGCTTAAGGAGGGTTCTGGTAGGTGTGGTAGCTCCTACCTACAATATTTTTTTCCAAAAGTTTGGGTGGGGGGAACCACCAGCAATCCCTCTTCTGTCAGTGCAGCAAGGACATCTTCATCTTGCTGTGACCAGGATGGTTACAGCACTGCACTTATTTTTCTCAGAGGGAAAGTCCCTCTGGCTCAGCCTCGGCAGGGAACAGTGTCCTCATCTACTGAGCGCTGGGGTGGAGCTAAAGAAGTGCTTTCCTTGAGGAAAAAGTATAGGAGAGTGAGGCTGAAAATGTGGGATTCATTGATTTAATTGGTGGAATGGAAAAAACCAAATCCTCCATGGGCTTTTTTGTCCTTTTTTTTTTTTTTTTTTTTTTTAAAAAAGGATAAAACACCTTGGGAGAAAGTAATAACTAATTTCAAAATGATGGTGTTAACAGTTCTCCACTGGTTTCCAGGAAATCTGGGGTTTGGCTGTTTCCTTGCACAGCTTCCAGGGCTGAGCTGTGTCCTGCTCTGCTCAGCTGGGCTGGAATTTGCGGGAAGCTCTGGGCAACTGCCTGAAGACAGGGGGAATCTCCGGAGAGATAAAGCGACAGAGATGTAGGAGAGAAAAATAAATCCCAGTGACATTGAAAGAATGACTCTATCAGCATATTCAGACAATCACGTAAGGCCATCTGCGCTGAGCTATACATCCTTAGGCAATGTGAGCATGATGGGGAAACGGAACTGGCGCAGGGTGTCTGTGCCCTTGTGCAGTTATGGTCTGTTTGTTTTTATTCTCTCTTCAACCTAAAGTTACTGAGTCCTTGTACTACTGCCAACAAGACAGTGAACTAACAAGTATGCAAGTTTTTTACTTCATTCCAGAAGTAAAATATTTTCTTTAGTGAAGGCTCCTGTGTGCAGCTTCTGCACGATGCTCAAGATAATGCAGGCACTGCTGGCTTGCTAAATGGGCAAGGGCATGTGTTTCTCCATTTCTTCCCTAGCAGCTACAGCTGTGCGTACGCTAACAGAACTGAGCGCTTACTATAGACATAAGCTTCTAGAAACATGTTAGCCAAGGATGGTGACTCTTAATCATATTTTTAAAGCTGTTAAACTCAGTATATTCAGTTATATTCAGTATGTCCTAGATATTAAGTGACACATGAAAATAAATGAAGTGACACGTTAGCAAGAATACGTAAAACATCATTCTTTTCCTGACTTCATCAAAGTCATGTTTACGACATTACTGTTGCTTTTTTATAGTTGGTGCAAAGCTTGAATCCTAATCTTGATGGGTGTTTGCTGTGGTGTGTGAGCGCTTTAGGTTTTCCCTTTCTGTCAGAGACTATCGCCTCTCCGCTGCAATAGATCAAAATGAGAGGACAGGCAGCTGGTGCCCTTCCCTGACTGCTCTGGCTGACATTCCTGAAAGTTGAATTAGGGACAGTGTTATTTACTCTCTCTTTTGCTGCACTGAGAGAATAAATTCCAGTGTCCCTACCATGTGTGTTGTCTTCACACATCGGAAAAAGAGGCTGCATTCCTTCTGAGGCAGATTCTTTACCATTGATGGGAAATTAATTATGGCAAGTAAAATATTGCTTATTAGGATTAACTAAAATGATCAAAGCCTGAATGCTGTTTACTCCCATACTTCTAGCCTGCTGTGAGCCCCTGGATGGTCATAAGCAAGTAATTTCTTTTTACTTCAAGAGATCATTTTACAAGGGGAAAATGGTATCACACTCCATTGCAAAGTACTCTGCGACCTATTGATAAAAAGTACCGTTTCAGGATCAATTTTTTTCCTTACAATCTTGTATTTGTAGAACTAATTAGGCTCCGTGACTTGAGGAGAAAATGAAAAGCAAGCTCTATCCTTGTATACCATTATTTTTCCAGTAATTTAGAACCAAAATCCTTCGATGCCAAATGGCAAAATCTGGTCCTTACTGTATTGTAGCCCTTACTGAGACACAAAATTCCCACTTAGTTAAATGAATTTTTGCATAAGCGCTGAGCATGACAAGGTCTGATGCTTTTTAAAATGCTCATATAAGAACTGAGCCGACTCCAGTGCCCATCAGCAGGAGCAGGAACACATTTACTAACAAGGCAAAAATAAACCACGGTTTAATGAGTTTCAAAAAGGCCTGGTCTCTACGCTCTCTTAAGTAGTCTATTTTAGAATGGCTGTTGGCATCGTCAGGAGGCTACAGCACAGGAGACTTATATGGTTAAATTTTATAGTAGTCTAATAATGAAAAAAACATGTGTAAGGCCTCTTGGCAAGCAGCCCGTAGTCGTGGCAGTATTCCTGCAAGTAAAGCTGCAAGAGGAGAGAGAGAGAGAGAGAGAGAGATAATTAATGGGGACCTGCTTTATTTGCCAGGAGAGATTATTCTTATGCTGGGAGCAAAGGGTATGTGCCAGAGAAAAATGTAGAGAAAATAGAGTTGTTTTGTGGTGCCCTAAAATACAGTTTAATGAAAATGAGAAAATAATGGGAGGAAAGTCGCTTCTATAGTCTCTGGCCAGCTGCCCAAATATGAGTAGAGATGCACTGGCCCTGGGCTGTGCTTCCAACACAACTCGCAGAAAGCTAATTGTTCTTACACACATTTGCTCCATTTTCAGACACATGCTATTTGAAACCACGTTTTCTCTTTTGCTCTTTGCTCCTTCCTCGCTCCCAGCTTGTGGAGAATTTCCACCTCAGAATGTAATTTCTTGAAATGTTTTCTCTTTGCAGAGCGGTATCTATTGTTTTCCATTCTCACTGGGGTGACGGTAGGAGTCTGATGAAGCTTGAAGGTACCTGGAGTTATCTCTGATTTCCTAATCCTCAGGCGAACCTGTTTGGCACGGCTTGCCTGAGCTGCAGAGATCCAGCTCTCAGCTGCGTCTCAAGCAACCAAACCATGCCAAGCCTCACTTTATTTCTTCATAGCTTGAAAATGTTTGATTCTTCTATCCGGTGTATTAAACTCGTGAGCCTCTGGTTGCCTGTGTGACCACCTCTTCTGTTTTCTCACTCTTTCTTTTCTCCCTCCTGGACATTTGCGCAAAGGTGGAGGAACAGACCCTGAGATAAGGTAAATCAGTGGCACCAGTGGGAGCATATTTATTTACTCCATTAGCAGATCAAGCCCATACATCCAGGTGAGGTTTTTGTCTGGGCTTTTTTTTTTTTTTCTTTTCTTTTGTAGTACCATAATTAAAATGATACTGTGCAAGCTAATGATGGATAAATTGGGGATATAAAATAATAAACAGAATCCTCCACCTAAAGCAAAGGAGAGCTCAGAAAAGGGAGAGTGATTTCTGATCCAGAAATTCAGTTATGTTCCTTCAGATTTACACCGGAGTCTGTGAGAGCAGAACAGCATCCCCTGAGTTTCACATGTACGTGTGTCTGCAGTTGGGCTTCATATTTCTGTCACCTGAAATATTCCTCCACCTTATCCTATACACTGTGGGCAGAGATCTGATGTCAATGCTATTTTGAATGATGGGTCAATACTAAACCTAGAGGAAATCAGTGAAATAATTCCCACTAACAGGTATGCAGTGCAGAAATCAAGGGATCAGGAATGGAGAACAGAACCAGTGCTATCCCAGACTGGCAGTGTGCGTGTACCTGGTGGGCTATGATACGCTTAGTGAGTCACTTCTTGGAACCGGGAAGGGATAGTATTAATAGATACTATTCACATTAGATGTCTCCCCCCCCTCTCCCCCCCCATGATGTATAGTCATTATCCAAGAATTTCCTCAGTGAAAGTGGTCTTCCTTAGTTTTCTGTGAACATCAGTTTCTGGAAAACTATTTCAGATGATTACTGGGTTTTCCTCTTTCGGAATTTGATCTACCTCTGTCTTTTCCAAAGAATATGACTGTTGTCTGGAATCAAATTTATGTTATTAATTAATACATTTCAGGGCATTAAAGTTAGAAATAGTTCAAAGCTCTTCTTTGCTACATGGTTAACTGTACTTTAATATCAAGGTTTTCAAGAGATTTATTACTGAGACTTTGAATTCATTTACTTTATAGCTTCTTTGCATGTATTGTTCAAGACAAAAATTATTCATCTTTTTGCTTTAGCACCAGAGAAATCCCTCCTAATGTTATTACCTGAATGGTGCTGCTTTAATTATTATTGGTTCCAGGAGAAATAGCTGTGAAAATATTATGAAATACAATTGATAAATGAAATAAGTAAAATTTTGCTTGGCATTTTTCTTGCTGGGCCTGCTACTCAAATCTCTCTTCATTTTTTACAATGTTCATAAAGAAAAGATGGATAATTTTGATGCAAATGCAAAAAAGGAAATAAAGCTGATCAAAAGTATAGCAAAGAATTGTGTCAAAAAGGTCCAGTTAGATATTTTTGGTTCGTGTGTGGTGAACTGTGTTATGTTTTTAAAGAAATGATCTCTTCAAACGGCAGAGCCACAGAAGGCACATCTGTGTTAGCTCATACTTCTTCTCCTTGCTGCTTCCCCACACGGAACTTCCATGATGGGCGAAGTATTAATTACGAACGAAAGTAATCTTAAATGTACATCGTTAACTATTTTACACCATAAAAACAGAGACGTGGAAGACCTGTTCAGTCATCTAATCCAATCTAACCATCTAACCATCACAGGGTTGTTTCCTTGAGATTTGGTCTTGATTCTCCAGGTTATCTGGCGCCGTTTCCTCTGGGATGTGATCTCACTGCAAACTATTGAGGCAGCAAGCTACATCTTAGTGCAGATGAACAGTAATAAATATCTGATTTTACAGAGTATATGCTTACATATATAGGGGTTTTCTAATTTTAATTTCTCCTGACTGAGATATATGTTCCCATGTCTGTGAATCACTTCTCAGATGAAGCTTTCCTGTTTGTTCACGAGCTTTTATTTGTAAGAGATTTGTGTTAGTTCTCTGAAGGACCCAATAGACAGTGCTCTGGTCCAATCTGATCCCAAAAAAGGTATTCTAGGAAACAAGATCAGAAGGCTAATGGAAGACATCCAAGAATCATGTAACTGTGGGCTGAGAAAGCCTTATTTAAGTCAATTTATATGATATATATTAGGAACACAACTTGACCCAAAAGGGGCTTTATCAAGATAACTGGGACTTTGACTTTAAAAACAGTTACAGCAGACTTCAGCTTAACTGTGGAGCTATTCTCACTTTATTCTATTTCTGTACATGTTAACAGAGATGTGGAAAGGTTGTTTGGTATTGCCACTGTTTTGTTTAGGTTTTTTTCATGGTTTTCTGCTTTGTGCCATATCGACCTGCTGTTCAAAATTGTCAACTTAAGTTTTGATCTGATGTAGTTATGCCAAAGTGCAATCTGCACAAGACCAAATTTTCTTTTTATATCCTCTAGCTGGGTCATTATGCTTACTTGTTCTAGTTGCTCCTCTGACAGCTTACAGTTTACCCTACCTTATCTTTGTGTTTGTGTACTCAAAATTACTGAAAAAGAATATATGATCTAGAGAGATCTGGATTAGATGCTTGTGCAAAGCCATTCAGTCTGTCTGAATGTCACTCAACTATAAAATTGAATTACAATAGTTCCCTAACCTAAAAGTAAAAGAAAATTCACAAGTATTTGCAGTCTGTACCAGCACTAAGGTAACGAAGGACATAAATGCTTCAATGGATAGATGCAAATTGCACGAGAACATTTACTTCTGACTTGTTTTATATTTGTTTAATTAAAAGTCCAAAGGAACTTCAAAGCCTATGAGGCAGTAGGTGGCCCTCTTGCTGATTCTATTGTCAAAATCACTGGGATCCTTTCAGCCTGCCTGCTGAATAAACAGATATAGAGATCAAAATACTCTATCCTGAGAGCTATACTTTTTTTTCTTGAAGGTTCTGCCTCTTTACTGCACTCTGGTAATGGCTCTGTAGTTTGTCATAGCAATGAAGTATTACTGAACAGAGCACTGTACTTCATGTTATCCTCAATAGAGATTCTCTAAGAAATAAGACTTAGGCGAGTTGCAATAATTGCAATCAATGGCTTTCTGCTTGTGCACACATATCAATGAAAAAAATAGGAGCCTATTTTCTATACTTTGATATTTGATAGTCACTGTACTGGACACTTTGGAGAGCTGCTTTAATAAGGCATGTTAAGCAGTCACATCATAGCATATGAGTCATTTGAATTCCTACTGTACCTCAGCTTGCTATCTTAGGTAAATGCTAGCCATATGTTTGGCAAACATCATTAATTTTTGGAAATATTTGAATGACAAAGCAAATAATGAATTGTCTCTTTCCGAGTTAGCCGTTTACTGTTCTGTGGTATGTTCTCCCAATTTGGCTCATGTATTTTGTGAGACGGTTTTGTTCTTGGTCATATGCTAACATTGTCATAGCTACTACTATTATTATTTGAACTGGAGGCCACAGCTGAGATCGTCATTGTACTTGGCACTGTGCTCATGGCAGTAAATGTCAGCGAGTCTTTCGTTCATTGAAGGCAGAAGTTATACTGGAAAAGATGAAAAGAAATAGTGTATGTTTTACTGATAGAGCTGAAACTGAAGCAAAGAGCATAAAATGATGCAGCAAATCTGTATTTTCTGGGTCCCATCACCTAATCAAAAAATGACCAACCAGGAAGGGCTTTCATATTTAAGCATATTTCATTAACCAGGTGTTTTGAATACATGACATAGATCCTCAGTCCTTGCATTTTAGTGGATTTCCAAAGGAGGCTTTTCACAAATCAAGAAAAAAACCCTAATACTTCCCTGGTTGGGACACAGATTTTTGTGGCTCACTGTTCCTTTTGTTTTGGTCAAAACTATGAAATGGAGAGCAAGTTCAAAAGTGAAGAGAAAAAAACTCATCAAACCTCATCTGCCTCTGTTCTTGGTTTTGAATTTGGCTGTTTGCAGGAAGAAATTAAACTCCAATTTGCAGTTGGAGATCCAAACTGTTTCTACATACAGTGCTGCGCAGACACAGGATGTTGGTTTGAAATAAGGTCTAATTAAACCTTAATTGCTTTGCTGATACCTGCTTTTTAGGTGCCATTCTATGACTTGTGATACGTTTTTCCTCTGACACTTTTCTGTCGTTTTCTTTTTGGTGTGTGCGTTTGTGCTAGGTGTAGTTTCAAGCAAGCAGTGGAAATAACAAAGTCATTTGTAATTGTGGAAGGATAAAGGATGCCACAACAGCTAACTCAGAGGGCCTAAGGCAGGCAATGATAAATCTACCCTTCCGAAGAAAGAAAACTCCATAGAAAGAGAACATACAAAGGAAATGGGTAAAAAATCTGAAAATGAGACTGCAAAACTCAGAAGGCAAAGATACTTGCATGTGATGAAAGAAACTGCAAAAGTGAAGAAATTAATGAGGCCAAGCAGGAAATATAAATTCTGGAAATGGAGCAGAATACTAGAGGCAAGTGAGCTGAAAAAAAATTATGGTTGAATTGGTAGATGTCAGGAGAGGGAAGACACATTTTCTTAAGTACCAGGTACTTGAAAGAATGATAAGATTTTAAGGGTGAAAGTGAGTGTTTCCAGGCCATGTATTCATCATATACATTGGCTGAAATGAGGCAATAAAAAAAAAGGTGTTTGTACATCTATATATAATAACTTTATCTTGACAACTTTTTTCTGGACAATAAGGCAGAGAATGAAGCTTGCCAGTCAGTTCTGATAAAGTATTCTAAAGCTGAAAAAGGAAGACAATCATTATTAATTCCCTATTCTGGAAATACTTTCTTCTCTAGTGACTGGAAGTAGATAGGTATTATCTTTTATGTACTACCACAACTGGGGAATAATGGTAGATAAGGGTTAAACATATGTTGCTAGATATCTTTAGTTCCACTGACTTTAAATAATTTATTTGTATATTTATTTTAGAGTGAAAACCTAGTCTTAAGAGAGTGGCGGTATCCGTTTGATATCCTACTATCTAAAACACTTGCAAGATAACATAAAAACAGGAGGTTACTAAAAGTTTTCCAAGCTGCAGCACGAAGTTGTAACAACTAAAAGGGGAGTGATTTAAGAACAAACTCACAGTAAGAGTTTCTTTTAATAGTGGGATGATAACAAGGGGTAGCACAAGTGCAGTTGTTACTTAGACATACTTCGGTATTAGGAGCCTTTATGGGGAAGTCTCTCATGGCAATTCTATTCTGTCACAATCCTGGTTCTGCCCGTGGTCTGATGGGAATAGCAGGGAATGAGAGAAGTGGTCCTTCTCGCCTTCTGAATCTCTTTGAGTCTTCCTTAACATTTCTCACAGACCTCATTCTTTTGACTTAGCCACTTAAAAGGAAGTCTTCAAATCAGTTTGTGCTTTCAATAAAGCTCATAGGTACAGTCTATAGTAGAATCAAACTTTGTAAAATAGTTAAACTATATCTTTCCCAACTAAATGAGAAGACAGAAAGAGAAAATATTTTTATTGGCAAATGTATTTTGGGAGGCACTTAGGTGTTGTCATGGTAAGAGTCACATCTATCCAGATTAAACAGAGAAGGGAAGGGAACTTTTATCAAAGTAATAGGGAGAGGAACTTGTGTTCAGATGGAGTCAGCTCTGCATGACCCATGGGCAAAATTTCCCGGTTAGAGACTGCAGAATGGATTAACCCTACCAAGGTGCAGAGGTTCCTTCACAGATCATCTTTGATCAGGTGTTTGCAGGAACAGCTCCTCTCCAGACCAATATAGGAATGTTCACATAGGGTCCTCTCTCAAACTCTGAGCCCTCCTGCAGCCTAGATAGCACTGGAGGTCTCAAGCTGGCTCTGCAACAGCTCTCTTGGGTTTGGAAAATATAGCATTTGTTCAAAGTTCTTCATTTTTGGGAATAGTTAGCTCCATTAGTTATACGAGTGGTTAAGGTCACCAGTTTCTCTAGAGACCATTGGGATTGACTCTTCTAGTTTACCTAATACATAGATTCCCAGGGTGGAGTGCCTTGTCCCACACAAGCTAACTCTGAAACCACAAGCCTTACGGCTGTGTTAGCCGGGATAACTAACTCAAAGGCAATGTGCTGAAATGTGGCTCTTCTGCTTTGGAGGCTCATGCTGATGGCACGGCAGTGGTGCTCTGCTACTCTACCTCATGTACTAACGTACTCAAAGGGAGTTTGTGTTATCCTTAGCACACAGTCATAGAATCACAGAATCATAGAATAGTTTGGGTTGGAAGGGACCTTTAAGGCTCTCTTTCTCGGTGTAGAAATACCCCTCTGCCTAATGACAGAAAAGGCTAATTTCATGAGAATGCTAATTATTGATTACTTTGAAATGAAACATATGAGTTTGAGACTTCTTCCACACATTGTGCGCTTGCTTTCACCATTATAAATTCCTGCACCTCTAGTGATTTAACTGATTATTGATTTCCCCCCACCCCCCCGGTTTTGCCCTAGGGAAATTGGTGTTGTTTTAAGTGGATCTATTTTGTTAATTGGGGTGATCGAACACATAAATATGTAGTGGAGACACCAGACACTTTAAAGACAGTTTATTTTAGGGAACTTTTTGACATTTTCATTATGGAAGAGGTGTATCCTGAAACTGTTACAGAATTAAACGTGGGAGTACATGTAGAGTAATTTTTTTCAGTGCAGTGGTATTCGGTCAGAGTAGTGGGAAACTGTTTCTCTCTTTAAGACTCCAGAATTCTCAAAAGTTGTATGAATTCAAAAGCAGCCATTGTGCTGAACAAAGTATGTAAAACACAAGGGGAATCAGAGGATAATTGAAAATTTTTCTTTTCCGCTTACAAGGTGACATATGTAACACACACGAGAAAATGTTATAATAAAATTAAACAGCTTAAAACCTAAATCTAAACCCATTGCTGCGGCCAAATGAACACTGATCCTGCACTGCACAAGAAATGTAAACAGCATTGGTACAAAATAAAAGGATATTTGATGCCATCTAGTGGCACGTGCGAAAAGGCGACAGCAACTTTGAAAAAGTCCCAGAATCCGTTCTTTGTAACTGCAAGTGTATACTGTGCCTTTAATCCTCCATCACTGGCATGGATGTGGGAATCTAAATATAGCAGTATTATTTAGGAAACTCCACAGGTTAGTTTCCTATAGGCTCTGACTGAATACACGGGTTTTTTCAGTACTTTTACCTTCTTGACCACTTTATCCCAGGCCTGCCACAAACAGTAATATTTCTAAGGTCACAAACCACCATCTAAACTAGGCAATCTGGCATATTTCTAGGTTTAGGATTTACATAAAATATCTGGCATCAGAAGGCAAAAGTGCCAAGCAAGTTGAAGGTAGGGAATTACTTCTTCAAGCCTAACCACGTTTGCTGAAGGATTAAATCTATTACCTTTAAACAAATTAAACTCATTAAGTATTAAACAAATATAATTACCCTATTCAGGATAAAATATTAATATAATAGCCATAAAAGGTGACACTTCCAATAATATCTATGTGATATAAAGGTATGACCCTATTGACAATTTATGTTCATAAATCATGTAGGTTCCTTAGAAAAAAGATAACATCCCATTTTATAGTTTCTGGTGCAAATTAAGCAGTAGGTTGTTCTGCAGCCAAGTGTGAAGGCACCATATGCAAACCACTGAACACTGCCAACTGACAAACCAACGTGTGTGAGTGTGTGTGTGATGGTGGGGGAGGGTGCTAAAGAATAGAGTGAGAATCAGAATAAGAATTATTATACTTTATTATGTGCTATTTTAGGGTCTTTTGTATGGAACTGTCTTTCTAAAGTGCCACAGCCCAGTTTCAAAAGAACATTACTCCATTATTCCCTATGAAATCAGCCTAAAGAGCTCCAGATACCTCATGGTTGAAGTGACTGGTGCTAATTCAAGCAATGACTTTCAAGAGTGACTGCAGCCTCTTTCCTTGCTGAAACATGCCAAATTCCAATTAGTTCTAGTCTGACCAGCTAGAAGTCAAATTAAAAAAAAACTGCACGGGGTTTTTTCACCACGGATTTCAGTTGCCATTTTTTAAAAACACAACATCTGAGTTTCTCCTAGAGTGAGAAGCAAATTAGGAAATCTTTCCTTTCTGGGGTGGATGGTCTTGGGTCTAACTTTCTACTTTCCAGTTTGCTGCATGAAAGTTTTAGCATAGAAAATGGCAGCAAATGAGTACCAAAGGAACATTTTGCTGAATGTGCTTTTTACAGACAGTGGGATGTGAACTTCTTTGCAGTAGGAAAGGTATGAAGCAGCTGATAATGAAGCCTCCAGCTGGGCAACTACAAATTATTGGATGCTTTCCCTAGGATGGGCCAGGTATTGTGTGGAAGTCCAGAAAGAAAGGAAAAATAAATACCCTTGCAAATTGTAGACCCAAGGAATTTAAATGTCCGTAGTACAAGTGAAACTGTGAAAGGTATATGACTGGTATAGCTTACTGAGATCTTCTGGAGCTTATTATTGTTGCTTGCAGAAACATGCAAAGTACTTGTCCAAGTTCAGGCTTTGTTGTCTTTGGCTGTGTATCAGGGGCACAGACATAATTAAACAGCTCCTGGTCACTCTTTCTGTGAGCATCTCTTCCATGCGACGGTTGGTCATAGGATGGGGAAACTCTTTGATGAGTCTGCCCATTGCCACCTCCTTGTTCCTCCACTGTGGTACCAGATGCGGCTATGATGTCTCCAAAGTGCAGGAGAACCTCTCACTGACAAACACATGCCTATGCTTTAGGTCACATAGAAAGGATATATGCAAAGGTGGAGGAAAACCTGCCTGTGTGGGAGATCTGAACCTGCCTCCTGTGGCTGGAGCAGACTACCTGTTACTCATGTGACAGAGAGGTTTCTGGTTTGTTCAGCCCTTAAGTGCCTGTGTGTCTTGAACGATCAAAAATATCCCTGCCTTGAGAAATTCACAAGTTGTAGAAGCAAAGTAGATACCAAACTCTGTTGCGTATTCACAGGTAGAGAACTGAGTTAAAAAGAAATGAGTGACTAGTTCAAAACGGCACAGGAAATCACTATCAAAACTGGGAACTGGCCCTGGAATTTGAGAGTACGGGTTGACAGCATCTACTACATGAATGTATTTCATCCAGTCATATAGATATTTATCATCACATATTTATGAACATTTCATCTAACGACTGCAGCAATTCACCGCTACTCCTGCTCAACTGTAGTATTTAGCACCAGGATTTTAGTCACTGGTGAAGATTAACACCGCTTTACAGTTTGGGTAGATTGTGTATCTCTGTATGAGTTCCATTGAGTAGACATGGACATGGAACATATACGTAACCTAGAAATTAGAAGATGATTTTCACTGGAAGAGAAATGAAGTAAAAATGCGGTACGTAGCTATGCATTAGCAGTAGTGGGAACAAAACAGAAAACGGTTTTCAAATGAAGATCTGTAACCTTCCAAAGGTCATTAGCATGGTGGCCTCCAGTAGCAAGGACTTAATTTAATGACCAGGATATCCCGTCACGCTGATATCCTAAATTACTAGTAAAAAACCAGATGATGATGTGAAAGAGTACCAAGATTTCATTACATGTGTCAGGAGTGGTACGTTACTTCTGAATGGCAAACCTGACTGTCCTCTCACAGCCTCATTGTGCAGTGCATTGTTTACATTTGCTGCCCCAGGTATTTTTAGGGAGAAACTATTTTATACTTTTTTGAGATAGCATAAACTGGAGTTCTCGTTGCATTATGAAGCCAGTTGATTCAGAGGGACAAAATGCTGTTGAAACTAAAAGGCCTTAAAAATCATCGAAGCAGCTCCTTGCTCTCTCTCTAGAAGCAACTCCTGTAATAACATCTTACTGCTCATTGTTTTAGTGCTTTCAGTGCTAGGTTTTTTTCTATGGTTCTAGAAATTCCCTGAGGTGCTGTTTTCTATTAATTGAAAGAGAAACTAAAGACAGCTCCATTCGGTGCCACTTACCCAGGATATGTTGGGCAATTTGTTTGTTTTTCAGGCAGACAGCCCTCTTCCCCTGAATACATATCAGAGGAAATAAAACCTTTTTCTCTCATACTACAGATTGCAGGTCAGGTCTGTAGTGGCAACAAGTAAGAATAGCGGAAAAAGAAGTTCTAACACACACCAAAAAAAAAAAGCTGATACATAAGTGCAAAGGTAAATACTGCTGATTAACATGCAAAGTTACCTGAGGGTAACTTTTATTGACTTCAAGAGGGCAGCTAACCTGCCATGCTTTCCCTGGATCTGAGCCTAAGTCAGTAGAAAGGAACTGACTGATTTACTAGTTTTGGGGCCTGATTTGAGATTAATCACAGCCCTCGAATTTGGTTGAATTACTAGGATTGGGTCAGCCATGGCTCATCTACATGGGTATGAGAACATAATGTGTTTTCTTCTTTTTTTGGTATAGATTTTTCCT
>NW_009195861.1:62149-73517 GCF_000690835.1 Fulmarus glacialis | reverse complement strand
TTTCTGAAAAACTAATTCCTTTGCCCTTTATCTGTCAGCTATTAAACCTCTCTTTATCTCCTATTTTTACTCCTGCAGCTGAGTACTAATCACTGAAATCAACCTTTTTCTGCCAAATTCTAGATGCGTCCTAACCTTCGGACTTATTTTCTCCTATCCAAGCCTACTTTTATTGCAGGAAAATTGGAGTGGACTTAACTGAACAGATGTCTGTTAGATCTAGCTGAGATGCGAGCCCTAGTAAACCATGCTACTTAACCACCCAGAGAGTTTCTTGTGGTGTTGCCTGTGGCTGTGAGAAAGACTGAAAATATCCCAGTGCCCACAAAGCAAAATGCTTCTTTCTAAACTAGGAAACTGGAAAACTTCCCAGCTTCCACATCTGCCTCTAATTTACACCTCTGAGCACTGGGGTGAGCAAGGAAAAAATGAGAAGTATTAATGGAATACTCTTCTCTCTGTGCAACTACTGTGGGAGATTACACCCCCAGTTGCAGAAATCTGGCAGCAACTGGTTAGTTACAAGACAAGCAACTGAAGAGTACCTGCTTTTCGAGCTAGAGATTCTTTATGTCCACCCCAATCCATCTGCAGGAGACACTACTTGTACAGGAAAGGACCAGAAAGCAGATGCTTAGTACCTGCTTCTAAGCACAATGAGAAACAAAAAATCCTGAGCTGAATCTAAAGATCCCGTATTGAAACTTGAATAGAGGAGTAAAAGCTTATTCATCCCAAGCTTAATTCTCTTTTCATTTCTGTCCAGCTCTCAACAAATTGAGTGCACATGTAACTCTAAGAAAGGTTAGCCTGACACTGAGACCAGTGTAAATGTTGGACAAAGTGACAGTATCAGGCTTGGCAACAAGATACAGGACGCATTTAAGCTCAGGTCTAATAGGAAACCAGCCTGACAGGAATCCTGTAACTAGTGTGACTTACAGGTGCCTTTTCATGCAGTGCATGGCTACAAGCTGTAGCATGAGATGTTACAACATGAGCTGCCATAAGATGGGAACTAGTCACTGGAGCAAGCATCGATTCCCAGACCTCCATTCAACTGCATGGTTCTGTTTCTGGTTTTGATAATACCCTGAGCCACACGCAAATTGCACAGACTTATCCTGGAAGTGGTGGTAGCTGGTGCAGAAATCAAGCTGGCTGGATCCCAGTTCATCAGGGCAAGGAGTTTTCAATCTTTCTCTCTTGTAGTGCAGAAAACCATTTGCTGGAAAACACCGGCACTGCAGACTGAACAGGGATGACAAACCAGGTCTGCACAGAGCCGTGCATATGTAGGGCTGCAGTTTTTGTTCACACTCTGAAAGAAGGGACATATGAGCTAAAATAATGAGTAATTTCAACTAACATGCTGAGATTCCTTGCTGAAAATGGGGTGAGAAACGTGCATTCTCAGTCTTGGGCGCAGAGGTAGCAGAAACGTAGCAGACACAGCAAGCCAACAGCTTCATGCATGGGTAAAAATTGTTCTTTCCTGCATCCCAAAATGGGGCAGAAATTCTTTGCAGTGAGCATATGCAAACATTGTAAGTCCAAATCAAAGCAGAATGCTTTAAAAAATAAAATGAAATGTCTTTTACACACAGATAACGTACAGGACCAACCGAGTGTACTCTTCCATGTGATGTTTAGTTAGCTATTTTAAATCCCATATATAGGACACGCAGCTTATTCATCCATTTAAAAATAGTTAAACTGTGTTTGGGAAGCAGAATGCTGAGACTAACTTGAACACTACATGCTTGAAGCTAGGGTGTATGTTGCTTCTCATTTTGGGTGGCTTGAAAGATTTTGCAGTTAAAGAGATTTTTCTTCGTTATGTTTCCGTGGAATAACAATGACATCCAGTGGCTGGCAGCTTTAATAATACATATGTATCTGCTGCAGGTATAATAGGCAATGGTAAGATTTCACTGGGATCTTTCTTTGTGGTAGCTGAGAGTTCTTTCTACCAAATTTATCAGTGGGGATTTTGGGGTTGGGGGACCTGAGGGATGGAGGCTGGGTGTGAAAAGTCCCCATGCTTTAATGAGGCCCTACAGTAAGAAAGTCAATTCCACTTTACTGGTATCTAAATGCCAGTTTAGCTTCAGGGAAGAACAAGATGTTGTAGTTTGCTCATTCTCCACTCTTTAGAAGAGACTTAAACCCTAATAACTGAAACCCACTGTGGCCTAGGCAGCAACTGTATCCCATTCCCCTTTCTCTTATTTGAAAGTGTTAATCTAAAATATACGTGTTTTGATTCTTAATATCATCATATTTCACCTGTTTTCAGTTTTTAAATACTTTTTTGCTGCCCCATCGATGTTCTTTAGGCTGCCCTGAGGCATCCTTAACTTACATACCAGAAAGTATATTTTTTTTTTTAGGATTTTTTTTATTCTACTTAATAAGAATAAGTTACCATAGCAACTACCACTCACATGGTACTTATTGCTGTGGGATTTAGTTACATTTCCTTTTAATAACAGGAACCTTAAAACAGTAGCACATCATGCAATTTTTTTGCATTTTATTTTGTAGTGGAACATTATATACCTTTATATTTTTCTTCTAGTGACTGTTTGGTTTGTGCATTAAAATTTATTTTCTCTTCTTCTTTTTAAATAAAGTCTTCCAAGAATCTCAACAGAGTAAAGATATGGGATGCAAAATAATTTCTCTGAGAAAAAGGCTTATGTGCATAACGGACAAAAGAAAATTAGATGTCTGAGGAGTGGGAACACATTTGAACAATGAACACAGGCTACACTTGGGCATTGATGTAAGGTACGTTCTCTCCACTCCCACTTGCTTCCTTGGACTTCCCTGGGGTAATGCCATGACTCCAGTAAGACAGAAGCTAAAAGACCGTCTTTTTGTGATAGGCTGGAAAGTCTTGTCTTTAAGAACAGTTCCAGAATCTGAATATGGATGTAAGCTGAAAGATGGCAAATTAATTTGTAAGCTACCTCCAACACATTGTTTTGCTTACTAAATAGACAATGTAAAGGAACAGCAGTCTATTTAGCCTAATAAAGCATCTTCATACAAGTACATAAGATGAGCTCTAATGCAGAAAATTAGTTCATTCCTTGTTTCATGGATTTAATATTGCTTGGGTACAGATCCTAAGAAAAAAAACTGGTATAAACTTATGGCCAGAACTTTCAACTCTTGCTCATTTAACGAACATCAGTCTTACTGCAGTCAGGAGAACTAATGATAGAGCTTTTTGCTTGAACAGGTCTAGCTGCTAAGTGAGGTGCTGTTACATAGAGATTGCTTTTCCTTTTGCAATGTGAGTGCAATTCATTGCATGTAATATGACATCCAATAACCATGGGCTGAAAATATCCACAGAAATCAAAGAAAGTTGGTTTAAAGTGAACAGTAGGTATTAGCTAAGCTAATGCTCCGCTTCAGATGAGCTAGAGTACTCATGGATCATTGCTCACAGATAATTTTCTAACATTCTTATACACCTCCTGTAACTAGGATGCTAACACCAGTTTGCTCATTTCTGTGTAAGCATAATCTAATGTTTGTTGCACAATAACTAATAGATCTGCAAATTAAGCCCATTAAGCCCATTAAGCCATCATCCTCATCTTAACAGTACTTTGTTTTTCTGAAGATGGCTGTTAAACGCCCTTCCATCACACCCTGAATAAACAAAGCTAATCCTTTCAGCCCTTCCTCTAAACAACCTATTTGTATTGATTTCTTGTGGATTCTCCCTGCTATCCTTAGGTTTTCCTTCAAGTGTAGTGTCCAAAACTGGGCACAGGATTTCAGCTGCGAGGTCCCAGTACTGAATAGATTTGAATAATCACCTCCTCTGTCTTGCTTCTGGCAGTCTGGCTAATCTTTCCCCAAATGACATTTTCTTTCTTGGTTTCGATTCAGTTTGTGGTCTGCTGCAGTCATTCCATTTATTTTTCTTCAGTGCAGCATTTTACATCATTTTTTACTGAATTATCTTATGGATTTCAAATCATTTCTTCAATTTATCAAGATGATTTTTAATTCTAGTCACATCCTCCAAAGTACTCACAACCCCTCCTGTTGGTGTTTCCTTCAGTGAGTATTTTCTGAGTGTTATTTGTAAGGATACCTTGCAGTGGTAGAGACAGGATAGACTGCAGTGAT
Organism: Fulmarus glacialis; assembly: GCF_000690835.1. NCBI lineage: Eukaryota > Metazoa > Chordata > Aves > Procellariiformes > Procellariidae > Fulmarus > Fulmarus glacialis. Next base: position 69,362 of record NW_009195861.1, on the reverse strand, counting down.
GATAACGTTTTGATTAAAGCTTTTTCAACCAGCTGAGGACCCACATAACAGTAATTTCAGTGAGACAGCATTTCCCTGGTTTGTCAGGGTGTATCACAGAACATTTTTCTGTTAGAGCAATCTGACTTGATTAAATCAGAAACTTGTGTCAGCTTAGTTTGAAACCTTTGGTAGAAAGTAAGCAGCAACCATCTAGCCTCCACTTAGCCATTGTTGGGAGTTCCGATTCTCATAGTGGCTTTTTTCTTTTAAGCTGGCAACCAAGGAAACTTAGAAACCTAGAGTGCTGGGGCTTGATTTAAAAAAAAAAAAAAAAATTAAAAAGTAAAAAAGTTTTCAAATGAACTGGAATGGATTTTTTTTTTAAGATGGGAAATGTAGGATTTTTTTAATTCCAAGCCTGAATTAAGTAATTTTAAAGAAATGCAGAATTTCCCTGAGATTGGAATTCCAACTCTTTACAACTTTATTAATCAGTATTAAATGAGAACAAAGCCTACTAAAAATTCACTTTTATGAAATCTGCTAGTTCAGTGAAGGAGTGAGTCCCCTCATTGAATGGAAATGTTCTTCAGATCCTCCATTAAGGCTCACTCTTTCACATCAGTTTCTGGCTTGTAGATGTCTGAACTGTTCTATTTTCTTTTTCAAAAATCATTATGTTTGTTTATTCTCTTCCTCCTTCTCTGCTGCCCTCACACACTCATGCTATATTTATCACTGACCTCTGAAGGGGAAGGTTAGAGTAGTAGTTTAAGAGGTGCCATAATGTGGTGGAAGTGACAATGGTGTACCTCATTGATTAAGTGTGTTTGGAGGGGAATTATGATAGACATGCAATTTCGCAGTGGTGTAAAGGACGTCTTTGGTTATTTTGTGGATCAGACAACGTAGGATGAGTCTGGGGCTTAGAGGAATCATTTGGGTAGAAATTTGGAAGTTCCAAAATGAAAAGAAGCATAGAAAATTAGTGAAAATATGGCTACGGCTTCATTTGAGTGGGAAGAATGAAAAAATTATTCATATTTGTCCTAGTAGTGAGACCACCATTAAGTATCCTTACAGCAACCTGTTTTGGTGGAATAAGAAAAGAATGAGATAGCTGGACACCAAATACCAGGAGATGTGGAGGTTCTTACTCTTAGAGGAATAAGCTGTGTCCCAGTTCTATTGTTGCTTTGGAGATGGAGTGCTGGATGAAACTTTCAGACCAAAAGAATTTTTTGGCTAGACTTTTTTTTTTTTTTACCAGTGTTTAACCATATTTTAGGTATGATTTGTTTCACCACAGTTTATCTCAAAAAAAAAAAAAAAAAAAAAAAGGAAATTTTCTGAAAAACTGAAAAATGTATGTCTTATATTTTCATGATGAAAGATCTTTACATAGATGTTCAAAACTTTTCTTAATGGTTTTCTTTTTAAATCAAGATTAATTTTCACAGTCAGAACAAAACATTTGTACAGAACATTTCTGCAGTCATTTAGAACTATTCAGAACTGTTCCACTTAAATTTGAAAAATTGAAAGAATTTAACTAAACATGCAGATATAATCAGAAACAAAAGGATTTATCAGTGATAAACATGATTATCTTCCTTAAGCAGAATAAAAATATCTTTATTTTTATCCTAAAACCAAAAAGGAACTGGGCATAATTTCCATTTTCAATTACACAAGTGAAGATACAGAATAAATTAATTGAGCATTGAACAATATATTCTTGAGGCAATCACCAAGTACAGGAGTCCTGTTAGATTAAGGAAACCCTCAAGGCCATTCAGCTGGTGCTTGCAGGAGCGTTATTTTGCAGTTACATGAGCCAGGATCTCCCAGTTACGTATTCTGATCTGTGGGGTTTGAGGGTCACACCACCTTTCGTATTTATAACAAGACTGTTTCTGGGAAGGGGAACATTTGGGACGTTCTCTCCTTTGGCTTTGCTGTGCCAGGAATGACTTTGTTTGCTACAGTGGCATGTTATACAGCATTGTGCAGAGTGGTAGAAAGAGAAAGGAGCAATGTGGCATCTGTACGTGAGATTCTGTCAGCTAATTTGCTGTTTTGTTTTGGTTTTTTTTTCTGTTTGCGGCTTTCTTATTCACTGGATTAAACAATGTTTAATACAGAAGTTTCAGTGACAATGACAACATTCATCTACTATTACAAATTTGGTACCGTGTTCTTGCTCTCGCTCTCTTTCTACTTTCCATGATTTTTTTTTAATCCCATTACATGGTTACCATAGCAATTGTTCCTGCTCCCTTCAGCTTTCCCAGCTGCGTTTGAGAGCATTTATTTTACAGAATGCATTCTAGTTCTCTTTAACTCTCTGGAGAGACCTAAACTAAGTTAAAATGTTGATGATTAATTTACCTTCTGATATTTCATACAAATTATATCACAATAATCTCTGAGGTGCATACATGATAGCATGAAAAATCGACTTAAATGTAGAGACATAGAGCCTCCTATAGATGTCACCGTACACCATGCATTTAATTGAGAGTAAATATGACTTACTGTAACCTGTGAAATTAGTTTTTTTTAACTGGCAAACTATTACACAAAAGAAGACAGTGAGAGCTTGATTCTCTTACTCAATAGGATGGCTAGTATGTCTTCCTGATTTCAGCAAGGTATTTTGCTCTGGATTTCACCCTTGAGCAAACTGATCCGCATCATGAATGAGGGGACCAGAACTAGGCATCTAGTAGTAGGCATATTGTTAGTATCAAAATAGCCCCAAAATGATGAATATAGATTGTAATCTTTAGGCTCATTTTGGTAGTCTTCGGCTTTGCTTTCATAGACTAAAGCTCCTGAAAATTTCAGTAGTTTTTTTTGCTTGACTTGAGGAACACAGAATTGAATCCTTTATTAATAATTCGCACAGTTCCTTTGACCTCCAGTCTAAAATCCTGCAAAAATAGTCTGTTCATTAGAGGAGGAACAAGTATCTTTGGTAAATAACATCTTTTCATCTTTGACAAATGTAGTTTAGGGGAATGAAATTTTTTTCACATATTTTACTTAAGTTCCACAAATATATTTCAGCATAAACAGGAGGACTTCATGCTGACATTTTGCTTCATTAAACCTTTTATTTTTCGAATAGTTTCTTTTTGTTTCAGGATGCACCTGTTTTTAAAAGCTTAAGAAGGGTTAAAAAGCAACACTTAAACCCCAAGGTTTTCACATCAGGTCCACATTAACATTGTAAGTCAATCTGAGTTGCATTTTAAAGGGTTTTATTTTGCTATTAGGAATAACAATTCTCCATTTTCGTTCAACCCAAAGAATTTTTTTTTAGTTGCTCAGGCTGGCCACCAGCTTTTAAATGTTATTGGTTCCACATTTCTGCTGTATCAAGAGCATGCCTCTGAATCACCTATTTTGGCTTAAACAGCCCTATTATTATTATTATTATTGTTATTGTTATTATTTAAATTCAGATTGCTTTCTCCATCCAAACACTGTGAAATCTTAATCATCTGGAATCAGATAAAGAACAGCATAAGAAGTTACTGTGTAGAAACTTTCCGAAAGATGGTCTTGTCTCTTCTTCTGGCTCTTCATAGAAACTACCACAGATCTAGCCAAGAATAACTTTTCCATTTGGTTAGGGATCACCTGAATCCATTTTCAGAATAAAATAAGCTATACCGTACCGTACTTCTTAGGAAGCCAAGACAGTCAGAGTAGCCTTCATTTTTTCAATGTTGACATGCCCACTCTCCTTTGTAAAACTTACACCTAAGCTGAGCTATGCATGCAAATTAGGTAATTTCTAAGGAAAAAGAGCACTGAGGCTTAAGAACAAGAGTTTACTGTGACTTGCACAGTATTAAATCTCTGACTAGTTCTGGTCAGCTGCAAAGTCTCTTGGTTTGCATATGCAAGTCTACAACTGTGTATTAATTAGACTCTTGTCTTGCAAACATGCTTCTTAGCTTGACCATTTAAATTTGAGCCTTAATATTTTTGAGGCTTAGAGAAGGAAAAAGGAGCGCAATGGTGTCAGAGCGGAAGGGAGCAGTTATTAATTACATAGATATTTATATCAACATTTCCCTCATATATAGCAAGGTGATCAGAATTAAGGATTCAAAGCTTTTTCCTTTGCTTAAATAGCACCTGAAAATGGCCGCGATCTCCTATTGTGTCTTGGACATAGCTGCTGTACTGATTTTTCATCTCTGTTGCGAAAAGAGAGCCGTTTTCCTCATGAGCCGGTAATGCGCTGCAGTTGCATATGCCCATAACCTTTCCCTGAACCCAAGCCCTCTGCAGCAGGTTGCAGAGGCCCAGAGCGGCCAGGTGACATACAGTGCCATCTGCACTGCTATACTGGTCATCTGGCCAGAGCTCTGACCTTTCTGAACATGATACAGCGAAATCTAACTCCTGAAAGCTGCTTGGAGGCAAAATCTGTTCTTCACCGTCAGTTGCACTACTCAGTCACTTAATTGTCCACTGCAACTGATAAAGTAACCATTAGACTCAGGTCATGAACTACAGTTTATCATTCACACGCAATAATACACCCGTGAACCACACCGGTTTCTAAATTATAGCAACACAGACTTATTCAATAGAAGAGATTTAAAGTACCTGGAACTTTACTTAGTCCTGCGCTGCAAAACAACGGCTGAAAATAGATTGTTTTGTGCAGGGAGAAGCTGCTGCGATCGATGCGCTCCACGGTGTGCACTCTATGCCGGGTAAAGACTGATACCACTAAACAAAACACTGAAGAATGTTTTAGACTGACAATAAGGCCTGATTTTGCTCCAGGTCTCGCTGCTGTCGTTCAGGGCAGCTCTGTGGCAGACGCTGAGCTGTGTGGGCAGAGGGGTGCTGGTGGGAGGAGGCTGGGAACTTCGGGGCTTCGGAGAGGGGACACACTCCTGCCAAAACGCATTTTCTTGTTTGGTCGTGAATGGGAAACAGGGTTATCCCAGGATCAACTTCTGACCTCTAGTTTTAGAGCCAGTATGATAGAAAGACAAGCTTATCTCACTCTGTGAGTAATACAAACCCCTTGTCATTTTGAAAAGCCTTTCATCTGAAGATCATAGTTAGCTTCATAAACATTAATTCATTAATTAAGACTTGAGTGAGGTCAAGGCTACTGTCCCCATCATATAGGCAGTCAATCTGAACCATAGAGAAGTACAAACCACCTGGATTCCTCCTATGTGTACTCTCTGTCCCTCTGCTCTGCTTCCCCTTTCCTCCAGCCTCATCCCACCCAGTCCTGCCAGCACAGGAGCCACCCGCGCTGTTCATCCTTCACGGGCTGGGAACGCCAAAGCGGCTGCTGCTCGGTTAATAGGCAGGCTGGGACCTTTTAAAGGGTCCAGTAGTAGCTACTTAACCTTAACAGGTGGGGAGGATCCTGTCCCCATTAATGTTGATCAGAGCTTTCTACTCATTTCTTGAAAGCAAGGTCTCACCTACTGCTTTCGGGAGATCTGGGTGAGCAGAGTGTCTCCATATTACCCTGACGTAGGCTAGGACTTAAAAGATGAAGTATATACTTTATTACTACGACGAGTGTCACACAGTCTATGGAGAGCCACAACTGTGTTTATTTGTCCCAAAATTCAGTCTTGTACTTTGTAGCCCTGGAGTTCCTCCTTCTTTGCAGACATTTAGAGAAAAGGAATTACATTGATAGGAACTATTGGCACTTCCATTATAAATTCTTCCCTGTGTAAGAAGCTTGCCATGAGAAATAGAATTTCAGTTCTAAAAAAGAGCAATATAAAAATATAGGTAAAGAAGAATTATTTAGAGCAATAGAAAAGTCTTAAGAATGACTTCATGAAAAGAGGTTGAATAAAAAATTTCCTGTTGAAGCGATAGAAAAAATTGCAATAACAAGAAAAGAAAAATCTATTTCTAGTGAATAAAAAAGCACTCATGAAATAAGAGTAACTAAACTTCGGAAACTTCCAAGGCACCAGAAATTCAGACCAAACAGTTTCCTAAGGTGGCTCATTCCTCATTTTCTGCTATCCAAGGGAGAGTTCCCATCTCGTATCTACTGTGATGAGCAATAGAAACCTTTAGAAATAAATGCCTTAACTGTAAGTTCCTTTGAAGGTGTTCATGAAGTCTTCCTCTTTATGATGCCTGTGGCAAATTCTTGTGTGTGTGTATCTATATATATATAAAAATATATATGTAGTTGTTCAGAGAGTGCAAAGCAGGCTGAACCTTCAAAGAAATGAATTATATATGAATGAAAACTCATATATAATTTGTGATCCCCATGAATTGATCAGTTATTAAAAACCACTCAGATTTCTTCCATTTTAATCTGGAACTTCTATCACTAATCTGGTATCTCCTTTGAAAAATACATTTCTAAGAGTTATTGTTGCACTGCTACCAAAATCTAAGAAAAGCAGAAGTGAGTTTTGACACTATCGGTGTGAGTTAGCTGACCAGGAGTTGTCCTGTTGTGACCCACTTCTGTAAAGTCTGCCCTTTGTAAAGACAGCAGATCATACAAACCCACAAGCCTGCATTTAACTTCACAAACTTTGTGAAGTTGCTTTGCAACATTGGTTGCTGACTGGGAATGTATTGTATGATCAGTGAAATACGAGATTTTTGAAGGCATCTTCAGAGATCTTTTGCATCCCCTTCAGATGAAAATTTTTATAACCATTTTTCAGATGTGTATATGGCTACATCAGATCTCTATATGTAAATCAATTCTAGATTTTTTCCTGAGCATTTCTGGGGTTTCCTGATTATTCTATTAATCTAATCTGTTAATCATATTACTCTATATGATCATGGGGAATTTAAACTTGTTTCATATGTCTTTCTGAATGGGATGGTTTGAGCTCCCACAACAAGCCTTTTTTAAAAAAAAAGCAAAACAAACCTTAAAAAACAATCTCAAATATGGATAACTTACATAAAAGTGAACATGTCTTCCATATTGGTGCTAAATCACTGATAATTTATTTTATAAATGGAATTGACCAAGATGGGACAGTTTTCATTGTGAAGCGTCAAGAAACCATGGTAATAAGTTGCTCCCTCGTAATCCAGAGTTATCACCAAATGTCTTGCATCTTTGCTTTGTCCTACACAGAATTCAACTAAATTCCACAAGAAATATACCTGGGAATAAAGTCTAGGTACTCTCACATTATTAAGACTGCATATGAGAAGATGGAGGTGATGGAAAGGT